>NC_056748.1:851352689-851398801 GCF_019279795.1 Protopterus annectens | reverse complement strand
CTTTAAGTTCATTGCAGGTTTTCCAAGGTAGACATAGTTCATTGAGGTCAGAAACATTCCAAAATGTTATCGGGAACAATGGCGGGAATCGCATTGTAGAGGTAAACCTAGTATGGAACTTACACCTTTTCCCATAGATGTACCAGTCTGAAATGTACTGTAGGATATCCTTTCCTTCTGAAGGAAATACAGAACTAAGTTCCTCAAATGTTGGCTTATCCTTATCTTCAGGCAGGAATGCTAGGGCTACCAATGATTTCACAGCGAGCTGGAATTCCTGTGAATTGTTATACGTGGATGCCAAACCTAACGACTGTACCTTTTGCCAGATATTTTGGCCGAAGTGAAAGAGACACACCTTAGACTGCACACCAGGAATGTTTACCCTAATACTCCTTAAGGCAGCAATTTCAAAGTCACACAACACGAATTTGAGTTGCACTTCAAACCTATTGCTTGTGAGCAGGAAGTCTATACTGTGCCATAAATAGTTGTATGCTTTAAATGATTTCTTAGACATCAGTGCATACAGTAGAGGGATAGATTTGTTATATGTCCCATATTTCACAAGTGCATGTATGCTGTATAATTGCCAGACAGTTACCCCTTTAGCAAAGAATGTACTATCCATCAGCCATATGCTGGCTCAGCTTAAATCCTACAAATTGTTTATTGTAATGAACACTACGACTGTTGTATCTGTTGCATTGTCTGTCATGACTTTACTGACAAATGTACCGGTTTTAAGTGTGAACTTGCTGAAATCTATGCTGTGAAGTGTTAGCTCATCCTTTTGACTTACTCCACACTTTTGCCGTCTGATACAGTTGACTTGCTGCAGCAGGGCTCTTCTATGGGGAACACAGTGAACTGTAGCTAAGGAAGTTGAAGCTAGTGCATCCTCTACTATGAGACACGGTGTGTCCCTACTCAAACCAGCTCTGACTTTTAGGTTACTACATACAACGTATCGCTCTAGCTCTCCTGGGTCTGCAGCATGGGTGTGAGCAACGGATTTCACAAGCTTATCACCATCGGCCAACAGAACAATAACAGCCCTACCCTTACAACCCTCTGTGATTTTATATTTACAAGCCCAGTACCTTTTGCTTTGCCTGGTCCGTTCAAGGTGGTACAGGTAACTGTTGATCACCAACATTGCTTTATTCTTCTGTGACATCATGGTCTGATACCTACTTCCAACTACTCCCGGAGCATTAATCTCGACATCTGCCATATTGTCTTCGGTGCATAGCACACTACACACCTACTAACATACAGATTTAAGTGCTTCTGTGTGTGTGTGATTACTAATTAGGCGTACATGTCTATAGAGGTTTACTGTGTTAAGTAGGATGTGTTCATGGGTTTTCTGTGTAGTTCGTATATGTTCACGGATGTAATGTTGTATGTAGGATGTGTAGGTACTTTACTGGACACACAATTTGAAATAGTATGTAGGTGGGGCATGTATTTACTGCTTTATGCTATTAATGTCAAACTTAAAATATGTTGGGTATCTGAGGTTTCGGGTTTATGCGCTTTCATATATTTGTTGATGTTATGATATGTCAGGTATCTAAAGATTCGGGTTTATGCACTTTCATACATGTCGTGTAGGTTATACCGTTGTCGATCTTCTACATTTTCGTCCTTCTCAGGTAGACCTGTATATATATATATATATATATATATATATATATAAGTAATCAAACCATATTAACAAGTTCACATTTACAAACATTATACATCATGCAAATTATTCTTTAAATTATGATCAAAGTAGTGTTACATAAATTGTTCAATTCCTGCCTCATCTTAAAACTCATTCCTCCTCCAAAATGTTTTTTCTGCATGTGTTGTTCCCACAATTTCCATTTTTTCTATGTAATATAATCCTTCCCTTTTCTAAAGATTCAGTTTCCTGTTCTTTTATCTGTGTTACAATATTCGCTACTTCAAGTATGGTTGGATTAGACTTTTATTTCAATTTTCTAGTAAATGCTTTATTTTGGCAGCCACCAGAATTAAATTTATAAAGACCATATTATGTCTAGGCCACTGAGATCCTATATCCCAACTCAAAAAATCATTTCCTTAGTTGCATGCATTTGCTTACTCAATATTCCTGACAGAGTACTCTGTAGGAAATTTTTAAAGTCTGCCAAGTCATTATACTCTAAGAACATGTGCTCATAAGTACTTCTTTCGTCCTCATTACTCCCCCAACATTGGACATATACCCGAGAAAAATATTCACTGGCGTTTGCTAAGGATAGAAAAGTACTCAGGTTATAAATCTTCAAAATTTTCTTGCATATTTGGGAGCCATACATATATCTTCCCATTGTGTCTTTGTGAATTGCTTATCTAATCTCTCTTCCCAATCTTTTCTGACACCCTCTAATTGGTTCTTATAGTTATCATGCAATATTTTACATACCCTACTAATTATCCCTTTTTTAACAGTAGCATGTGTTTTAGATTCAACTAAAAACTCAGCCAGTGCAGGTCTTTCATTTAGGGTTCCCTATCCCTATCTCTATTCCCATACTCTGATATCAATCCCTGATAGGGAAGGAAATCTCTAGCCTGCAGTCCAAATGCTTTCTTGGCCTCTTCACATTCTATAACCTTTCCCTCAAAATTAGTTGTTCTGAATACCTTGATTCCTTTGCCAACTTCCTCCAGTAAATTCCAACACCCTCTTACCTATTATCTGTGCCCCTAATAGCAGTCATCTCAATTGGAAGAATTTCCTTTCTCCATTTCTGTGTTGGCTTGGTTCTTAGTAGATTTTCTGCTACTTTATGAATTTAATATTCTGTATGACTGTTGTTATTCTCCTTAAGAATCTGCATTCAGAATCCCACTTTTTCATTATTACTTGAATTACCTGTCTGCGTCATAATCATGCTTTCCACTCTGAACTGTAGCTTTCTGTTTGTATTTTATATATATATATATATATATATATATATATATATATATATATATATATATATATATATATATATATATATATATGAGCCTTAATGGTGTAGCTCTAAAATTTCCCTTCACATCAGATAATTCTAAACCTCTTTGCTCTATTGGAAGGATCAAAGGATCAGCTTTTCTCACTTGATCCTTGCCCCCTTCCTCTCCTAGATAAAATAAATTAACTCTTTATTAATTACTATCCACTTCTTCTCTAGCTGATAAAAATATGCCTGACCTGTGAATAAAACTAAAGTGACTAAAAACATTGTTACTGCTTGCAGCTTGCTATATGTATCCATAGGTAAGAGTTTCCAGTTTCTCAGTTTTTATATGTCTTTTGTTTAGTTTCTTCCCATGTATCTTTAGCTGCCATAACAGAATCTTTTTAAACACATACTGCTAAATACTTCATTGTGTCTTGTTCCCATAAATATGGGCATTTCTGAACCAATTCATGTGTGGGTGCATAGTTTACAGCTATAGCCTTTGTTTTATCTTCATTAATTTTATATCCTAAAAAATGGAACTGTTTCAGAATGTTCCCCAACAATGAAATATCTTTTCCTGGTTTCATCAGGTACAAAACAATATCATCTGCAAATAAAACTAACTTTTTTGAATACCATAACAATTAATCCTTGAATTCCTGAGTCCATTATTTTCTTTGCCAATGGTTCTATATATAATACAAATAACAAAGGTAAAAGGAAGAAGGGGACAACCCTGCCTGGCTCCTCTGTTCAGACACAACTTATTAGAGAGAAACCCTCCTATGCAGAGTTTTGCCACCAGCCCCTCATATATCTTCCTAATTAACCTTATTATTGTGTCAGGAAATGCAAATGCTTCCACTGCCTTACTCATAAAATCCTAGTTTGTGTCTTTTGGCTTTTCCCGGTTAGGGGTCGCCACAGCAGAACTCCGGTCCGCTAATGATTGGTAGTTGATTTTTACATGCCGAGTTACCAGCCCTGATGCACAACCTTCAATGAAAGTATGCCCATTCATGCATATCTCCACGCAGAAGACGCTCTAGCTGAGAATCGAACCGGAGAGCGTCTTACTGTGAGGCGACAATGCTACCGCAGCACCACCACCGCGGATACTCATAAAATCTTAGTAACTCTATCAAATGTTTCCTCTGCATTAAGACCCACCAAAAACAGATGTATTTTCATTGCATTCTGTATCCCTCTGGATCATCACTGTTCTGTTGATATTGTCAAATGTTTGCCTCCCCTCACCAAAACCACACTGATCCATGTCTATCATTTTTGGCAACACCTTTACAATTTTTTAGCCATTATAGATATAAACACTTTATAATCATGGTTTAAGATTGTAATGGGCCTATATGAAGCTGGATATGATTGGTTGTTACCATCTTTAGGTATTACAGCCAACATAGCTTTTTTCCAGGATGTTGGTGTCTCCCCTTCTTTTAAAATACTGTTAAAATCTTCCAGGTTTTTATCACTTTCTTCCTTTCAAGCTTCCAAAATTCCACAGGAATACCATCTATTCCTAGAGACTTTCCTGCAGATTGGTTATAAATTACCACTGTAACTCATCTCTTCTTATCTAACTGTTAACTGTTGAATCTCATCTTCCTCTGACCTTGGCATCGTCTTCCACAAGTGCTTCCATTTTTGCTATTTCTTGATTTTCCCACTTCTCAGCTTTATATAAATTTTCATAAAATTTCCAAAATATCTCTAATATCATTATAGGATTTCTGGTTATTTTTCTTGTTATAGGATCCCTAGGTTTGGCAACAACCTTTTTTTCCTCAACATCTTTATAAATTTCCACATATAACAAAGGCAATCTTACATTTATGTAAATGAAAAACATACAAAATGATATCACTTTAGTTGCAAACAGGTTACATCACAGACACCATTGAAACAACTGTAGTTGTAAACACCATAAATCACTTATATACCTTCTAGTCATTGTCAGTTAAGCATTATATAGCTCATTCAAGTCCTGACACTTAAACCAAAGTTTTTGTGCTCCGGAGTTATCAAAAAACAGTTGCTTAACAACAATCTTTCTAAACTCATGAATATTATCCAGGCACTTCCTTATTTTCTCTTTAACATCTCTTTAACAATATGCAATTGCACCACTTCTTGTTTTATGAAATTCCCCTTAGTCTGTAATACTTTAACCTTGTCAGTCCCTCTAAATAATTCTTGTTACTTAACTATATCTCTTTTTCTTTAATTTCGATCCTATTTATAAACTCCACTTTCATTTTATTTTACTCTCTAGCTATAACTTCTGGAGTACTTTCTATCTTCCTTAATAATTACTGAATAATTTCCACTACATATACTTAAATTCCTCTCTTTTTAACTGGTAGGTAGGGAAGTGCCATTGTCTCATATTTACTTCATTACCCCATGTTTCTATCTTAGTAATTATTGGCACATGATCTTAAACAGTTATTAGATGTGTGTCAAAATTCTCAATTAAATTTGCATGTTCCTGTGAAATATACATTCTGTCTAGTCTAGCGCAGTTATTGTACCTTGGGGAATAATATGTATGTTCTCTCAGAGTTCCTACTACTGAATTTGCATGTTTCATACCAAATATTTTCATAAATTTCTTCAGACATCTACTCTCTTTTGTTATATTTTCCCTTCTACGCCCCTAGATGCATCTTGGTTGTTGCAAATCAAATTCTTTTTCCAACCTATAAGTAATATTCCTTGATGAAAGCCAATTATTTCTCCCAAAAATTGTTAAGCTCTATATGACGCCTGTGCCCTGGCCCAGCAATCAAGGCACCTCAATCTTCACCACTAACACCAGTGAGGGGCATCTCATATAGGAGGAAAGGATAACAAATATACACAATAAAGTGCAATTTCCCTTAAGAGCACACAGAGATCACAGTCAGTCCAGGGCTGGGCACTCCCTCACTCTCCAGGTCCCCAATAAGACTCCCCACTGGCACAGCTGTAGTGTCCAGATCTCAGCCTAGTGGGCAAGCTAAAACCTCCAGCACCCTCTCTGTCCAACCAGTGCTTTGTGTCCCTGTCCAGGTAGCTGACGCTGACACACACACGCGCACACACACACACACACACACACACACACACACACACACACACACACACACACACACACACACACACACTTTGAGAAGAGTTTATACAACCACACAGACATGCCTGGGAAAGGCTGTCACAGGTTCTCCAGCTGTGCCCCTTTTTCCCAGACGATATGGTAGTACCAGCTGCCACCCCCTCCACTAATATTTATCAGCTACTCAAAGGCCATTAAAAGGGTGTCCAATTATTACTGTACAATATTATTATCCAATTGGTAGTATAGCCCAGGGCTAAAGCTATTGGAGTGGCTTTGTACAATTTTACCAAAAGCATGCAAGTACTCTAAAGATCTTAAATTATCTCTACAAAAACAGCCACAATTGAAAGGGTTTAAAAATATTTAATAACAAATAGTCAAAACACAAGACAATACTTTTTGCTACACAGTGCTAGTCAAGAGTTCAGAGATCACAGAGAAATACTTAAAATAATTCAGTAGTACAGTTCTGACATCACAGAAAAACACTTAGTCTAATCTTTTTAGTTTCTAGCTATTTCTAAGAGAAAACACAACTCTAAGATAAACTTACATATAGAGAAAGACAGTGCTGGTGAGTTAGATGGTCAAGACAAAAATGCTTAATGCTCTCTGATTCTCTGTTTTTAAAATCACATTCCTGGTTCACATTACATCATTCTTCATACTTCCCTGGGCTCCCAGGCTAACAGAAACTACCTTTACATTCTTCACCTCTGGGAAGAAACCAGAGCAATAAAGGACATTTATGCATGCAAATTCTGGCCATCAACTCTGGACTTAAAACAATAAGCAGAATGCCTCACTCTAGACTTACTAGCTCAGAGTTTTAACATCAAAGGGTCACAACATGCTTTACTTGGTCAGTAGAGTGCACTGTTGTTACATTATTTTCCAGTTCCACATGTAACACTATTTTTACCATTTAAGACAACAGCCTGTGGTTTACATTAATATTTACAGATGACAGAATCATCTCCAAAATTCTATCTGGCTAGGCTGGCAGCCTTCACTCATCTTCACCCAATCTATACATATCCCCCCCAGAGAACTCAAGCTAGTTTTTCAAGTGACCCTTGAGAAATGCTGCTTGAGGGAGTTAGGTCTATCTGAGTATACCTTACCCCGTTCCCTGTTTTGAGAGCCCATCTGCACTGGCATTGCTAATCCCACTGCGGTGCTGCATGGACATGTCATATGCTTGCAAACCCAGGCTGCATCTTAGCAGCTTGGCATTTTGCTGGCTGGCTCTGTTTAACCATGTTAGGGGGTTATGATCTGTCATAACAGTGAATTTCCTTCCAAACAGATAAGGCTGAAGTTTCTGCAGTGCCCACACTATGGCTAGACATTCCTTTCCTACAGCTGCATAGCAATCCTCCCTGGGTTGGAGCCTATGACTGAGATAAACCACTGGGTGCTCTTTCCCCTCTGAAGAAATCTGGCTAAGTACAGCCCCCACCCCATGGTTCAAAGCATCCACCTGCACAACAAATGCTTTGCTGTAATCTGGACTGGCTAACATGGGGGTCCTCCCAAAGCTTATCTAAGCATCTGGAATGCTTGCTCACATGCTGGGGCCCACACTAGCTTATCTGGCCTGTTCTTCCTTGTCAGGTCTGTGAGGGGAGCAGCTATGGTACTATAACTGGGGACGAACTTTCTGTAGTACCCGGCTGTACCTAAAAATGCCCTCACCTGCTTTTTAGAAACAGGTGCGGGCCATGCCTGAATGGCTTCCACTTTGGCAGGTTCTGGCCTTATCTTATCACTCCCCACTCTATGTCCTAGGTAAGAGACCTCTGCTATGCCCACCTGACACTTGCTCAGCTTAATGGTCAACCCTGCCCTCTGTAGTCTGCCCAGCATCTCCTGGACATGCTGACGGTGCTCTGGTCAGGAATAGCTGTAGATGGCAATACCATCTAGGTAAGCAAGGGCAAACCCTCCTGCTCCTGCTAGGATATGATCTACCAGCCCCTGGAAAGTCACTGGGGCATTATTCATCCCAAAGGGCATCTTTGTGAACTCATGCAAGCCAAAAGGAGTCACAAAGGCTGACTTCCCTCTAGCACTGGGAGTCAATCACCTTTTAGCCCCACTCAGTAGCTCTAGGGCCTCATATGTCCTAGGCAAGGGGTATGCTTCCAACTCTGTGTTATTATTTAATTTCCTGTAGTCCACACAGAACCTGGTGCTGCCTTCCTTCTTTGGCACCAGCACCACTGGGGAGGCCCAGGGACTGTTGGACTCTTGAATCACCCCTAGTTCCAACATCTCCTGTACCTCCTCCCTCAGAGTCTGTTTGACTCTCTCAGGCACTATATAAGGGGCCTGCCTAATAGGCCTTTGGTGTCCTTTGTCCACCTGGTACTGCCCCAGGTGGGTACACCCTAGTTTCTCAGTGAACATGTCCCCAAATTCCTGCAACACTGCTCAGATTTCTCAAACCTGGGTAGGAGATAGCTGCTGGGACATTGCTATCCCTTCCACTGAGGTGTCATCCCGAGCCTCACTGAGGAGATCACTTCCCAGATCTCCCTCAGACTTCTCCTGCAATCCACTACAAATGCTCAGCACAAGGGCCTCCCTATCATGGTAAGGTTTCATCATGTTAACATGGTACAATTTGTGCCCCTGCCATCTGCCTGGCAGTTCCACCATGTAGTTAACATCACTGATCTTTCTTATCACCTTGTAGGGTCCCTCCCAAGCTGCTTGCAGTTTGTTGTGTCTGATAGGAATGAGAACCATTACCTGCTGCCCCACAGCATACTCTCTAGCTCGAGCATTCCTGTCATACCACACCTTTTTTTGTTGTTGGGTTTCTGCCAGGTTCTCCTGGGCCAAGCCCATGAGTTCCCTGAGCCTTGTCCTGAGGGTTAGGATGTATGCCACAACAGACCCCTTGTGAGAGTCATACTCACCTTCCCACTCATCTCAAATTAAATCTAGAGTCCCCGCACCCTATTCCCATACAGCAACTCAAAGGGAGAAAAATCTATGGATTCCTGGGGAACTTCTCTGTAAGCAAACAACAGATGGGGCAAATATTTGTCCCACTCCCTCTTAAACTGATCTACAAATGCCCATAGCATGGACTTGATTGTAGAGTTTAACCTCTCAACAAGACCATTAGTCTGGGGATGGTAGGGGGTGGTCTTCATGCGCTTCTCCCCACAGGACTTCCACAGACAAGCCAGGAGGTCTGACATGAAATTGGCACCTCTGTCAGTCAGTATTTCTTTTGGGAAACCTACCCTGCAGAAAATCTCTAACAAAGCATTTGCCACCTTCTCTGCCTCAATGGAGGACAAAGCCACCACCTCAGGGTATCGTGTAACATAATCCACTACCACTAGAATATACCTTTTCCCTGTGGAGCTTGGGGTACTCAGAGGACCCACAATATCCATAGCTACCCTCTGAAATGGCTCCTCAATCATAAGCAAAGGAATCAAAGGAGCTCACACCCCTTGCCTCCTGCCTTGCCTACTTTTTTGGACTGCTCACAGGTTCTGCAATACCCTGTTACATCTCTGGAAATTCCAGGCCAATAGAAGTTCTGCATAATATGCCTTTTTGTACGTTTTATGCCCATATGACCTGCAAAGGGAATATCATGGGCTATGGCTAGAAGTGCCAGATGGTAGGCTGTAGGCACTACTAACTGCTGTACTCTCTCATCTTCTAGCACTCCCTCAGGGGTCCACTCTCTGTATAGTAACCCTCTGTCCAGTATACAAATTCCCCCTTTCCTTGAGAATCTGATGTCTCCCTAGCTACCTGCCTCAGGTCTTGCAATGTAGGGCCTGAGAGCTGAGCCTGTCTCAACTCTCTCCTTGTAACTCTTCCCAGCTCCCCTTCCACAGGAAGTCTGGCATCCTCTGACAGTGGTGTTTCACTGCCAGCCTGGGTACTACTGCTCACCTCTACCTTTGCAGTCACTCTGTCCAAGGGACCATTGGTACCCCCAAGCAGCTGTGGCTCACCTTCAGTCTCACTGCTACAGGGTAGCTCCCTCCCTGAAGTAACCACCTCACCAGTCCTGGCTGCAAGTATGCAATCTGTCTGGGTCTCCCCCAGGCTACCAGACTTACCTGCTTGTCTCCAAGCCTTATTGCTGCACAAGCACAGGATACTTCGCTATCAAAATCATTCCCTATTAGGACATCTGCAGGTATGTCCTCAAACACACCTACCTGCTGGCTTCCTTTTCCACCCTCCCAGTCCAGGTGAACCCTAGCCAAAGGTATCTGGAATGGGATCCCTTCTAAAGCCCTGACTGGAGTAGACTGTCCAGGCAACTAGTGCTCCTCTGTAACAATTGCAGGCTTTACAATGGTTATATCAGAGGCTGTGTCTCTCTTGGCAGTGGCCTCTTTGCCATTCACTACAATAGGATATAACCTCTGGTGGTGGTTTGGTACCCTTGTTGTCCAAAGACAACCTACTATGGGCATTTTGTCTTTCCCACTTACTTGCTCCCTCACCTTTTATTCCCCACCTTGCCTCCATGGACACCTGTATGCCACATGGCCCCACTGATTGTATTCAAAACATTTAACCCTAGCTCCTGGCTGTGTACCTGGACTAGTGGCTTACTCTGCTACTGGCATATTCTGCTGGGACAGTCTGGGCTGCTCACCATGGGTTCCTTTAGACCCATGAGTAATACTGACAGTCCCTTTCCTGTGCAGGGCTGCCTTGCTTGCCAGGTATAGGTCTCCCTTCTTCCCCAACTCATCTGAAGTAGCACATTGTCTATCAGCTAACCAGATCCTCATGTCCTCAGGCAAAGTGCTAAGGGCTTGTTCCCTCACCAAAAGGTCTGCCAGCCCTTGAAAAGTGGTGACCTGACATCCACTCATCCACGTATGGAAATAAGTGCTCAGTTCAGCTACATATTCACACACACTTTCATTTGCCTTGTGTCTATGCTCACAAAACTTTTCTATATGTTTCAGGTGTTAGGTTAAATAATTCTAACAAGTGATTTTTAACAGCAGTATAATCAAAACAACGTCAGACATTTTTGACAAAACAGTTACAGCTTTACCATGGAGTAAGGGGGTCAGGAAACGTACCCAGATCCTTTGGTCAACACTAGACTGTTTGCATACCCTCACAAACATATGAATGAAACTATCAAAATTATTTCCCTCTTTAAACTGTGGAAGAAATTTACTGACCTTTTGTGCTTCTGGGGTCCAATTACTCCCTTCCCCATTACCTTCATGACTCTGGTGAAGAGTCAGCATTTCCCTGTCATGCTTCCTCTGCCACTCCTTTTCCTCAGCTTCCAGGCATGGCAGTTTCTCATTCTGTTCAGCCTGTAGACTCCTCAGTCTCTCAGCTGCTTCTATCTCCAAACACCTAGCCTCCAACTCAAGTCTCTTTAGTTCCAGATGGATTTCTAAGTCTTCTGCAGAAAGGTTGAGCTGTCCATTCTTTGAGGGTATTATATCGCCACTGTCAGTGTGATTGTCCTCCTGGTTGCTGTTTTCTATGCAGCTGTATCCAAGGCTGCAATCAGGTCTGCCTTAGTCAGGTTTCAATGCACCAGTCCCCTAGCCTGGCACATCTTAGCCAGCTGGCTCCTTGTCAGCTCTCCATACTCCTCTGCTGACATGCTGCCTGCTCACCCTGACTAACTAAGCTAACAAAATAAATAAAATAATTGTGATCTGACCTCTGAGTATTCACTGTGTGGCTGATTTAGAGTACAAAACACTTTGAAAGCTCACTGTACACAAGCTACAGGAATTCACTCTACCCACACCACTACAACCAATTAGTATTTTCCACCAATTAATATGTGATGTGGATATCCCACCACTGCCAAACAATTAATATGTGATGCCTGTGCCCTGGTCCAGCAATCAAGGAACCTCAATCCTCACCACTAACACCAGTGAGAGGCGCCTCATATAGGAGGAAAGGATAACAAATAAACACAGTAAAGTGCAATTTCCCTTAAGGGCACACAGAGATCACAGTCAGTCCAGGGCTGGTCACTCCCTTGCTCTCCAGGTTCCCAATAAGACTCCCCATTGTCACAGCTATAGGGTCCAGATCTCAGCATAGTGGGCAAGCTAAAACCTCCAGCACCCTCTCTGTCCAACCAGTGCTTCGTGTTCCTGCCCAGGTAGCTGACGCTGACACACACACACACACACACACACACACACACACACACACACACACACACACACACACACACGCCGCACACGCATGCACACACACACACACACACGCACACACACACACACACACACACACACACACACACACACACACACACACACACACACACACACATGCACACACTTTGAGAAGAGTTTATACAACCACACAGACACTCCTGGTAAAGACTGGCACAGGTTCTCCAGCTGTGCCCCTTTTTCCCAGACTATACTGTAGTACCAGCTGCCACCACCCACTAATATTTATCAAGTACTCAAAGGCCCTTAAAAGGGTCTCCAATTATTACTGTTAAATATTATTATCCAATTGGTAGTATAGCCCAGGGCTAAAGCTATTGGAGTGGCTTTGCACAATTTTACCAAGGGCATGCAAGTACTCTAAAGAGCTTAAATTATTTCTACAAAACAGCCACAGTTGAAAGGGTTTAAAAATATTTAATAACAAATAGTCAAAACACAAGACAATACTTTTTACTACACAGTGCTAGTCAAGAGTTCAGAGATCACAGAAAAATGCTTAAAATAATTCAGTAGTACAGTTCTGATATCACAGAAAAACACTTAGTCTAATCTTTCTAGTTTCTAGCTATTTCTAAGAGAAAACACAAATCTAAGATACACTTACATATAGAGCAAGACAGTGCTGGTGAGTTGGATGGTCAAGACAAAAATGCTTAATGCTTCACACTTCCCTGGGTTTCCAGGCTAACAGAAACTACCTTTACATTCTTCACCTCTGGGCAGAAACCAGAGCAATAAAGGACATTTATGCATGCAAATGTTGGCCATTAACTCTGGCCTTAAAACAATAGGTAAGATGCCTCACTCTGGACTTACTGGCTCTGGGTTTTAACATCAAAAGGTCACAACATGCTTTACTTGGTCAGTAGAGTGCACTGTTGTTACATTATTTTCCAGTTCCAGATGTAACACTATTTTTACCATTTAAGATAACAGCCTGTGGTTTACATTAATATTTACAGATAACAGAATCATCTCCAAAATTCTATCTGGCTAGGCTGGCAGCCTTCAGCCATCTTCACCCAATCTTCACACTCTATAATAGCAGTTTTAGGTGGAGTTTAAATACGTGCAAGCGCAGTCCTCATCCCTTATCAATAGCCCCATACTACCACAAATCTGCCATTATTATCTTTTTTACTTTTCTATCCCTATTGGAGCTTCTACAACAATTAATACAAGTACTCCACTTTTCCTTTCTAACTGATATTCTACTGAATATCCATCCTGAAATCCTTTATTTATCAAATTCACATGATCAGCTGTGTCTCCTGTAGCATTGCTATTTGCTCTCTGCATTTCTTAATATAATTATTATTTCCTTTTTGCCTATACCTTTGAGACTATTCACGTTCCAATATAATATGGAAAGTATCAGCATTATGATAAAAAGTCTTTATTCCCACCTATACTTTATGACAGCTTTTTTAAATGTCTGTTTCCAGCTTTTTATGATATATGCACGCACTAATGTCTGGCAGGTTAATCCTTTATGCAGTTTTTCTTATCATCAACATTGGAACCTATGTCATGTTTTACAAGATTTTTTGTTTTAATGAAAACCCTTAAACATAATCCAAAGTCACTCCAAAACAATCCCATAACCTATTAACTTAATACAAATGTATACACATGTATATCTTCAAATATTGAAGTTTAACTCTCCTAACAGAAACAGTTGTTTGAAACAGACAGCTGCAAACACAGGTCTTCTCTAATCTAAAATTAAAGTTATCCATGCTAAGACATGTTATTTCCTGTGCTTCTGCTTATACTAATTGGTATTTGTTATTTTTATCTTGTCCCCCTCTAAGATGTGACAAACAACTAGCATTCTTTCAGTAGACATTAACTTTTAGCCTTGAAGAAACTAGTGTTCTGTCTTTTTATTGCCCTATTGTTAGCTTGTGTCCATGAAAAAAAAAAACTCAGCTTTGGCCGGCTAACAACTTGGTTATATTCAACTGGACGTATAAGAGAATTTAAGTACCTTTATCTGCACTTTTTAAAAAAAAAATACGGTATTTAATTTGATTTAAACTGTGTTGAAGGAATATTAACTGAACTGGCAATGTTTCTGCTCTTCTGCTCTTTAGTAACTTGAACAGAAGCTAGTGTTTGCTGAATTTTGTTATTTGCTAGTAATTACAGGTGTGGGGGTAGCCACATTCTTTGATTTCCTGTCCTTGCCTAGTTAAGTGGTGCATTGTGAAGTATTTTCTGCTTAAAAACCTCAGCTTTGGCCGGCTAACAACTTGGTTATATTCAACTGGACGTATAAGAGAATTTAAGTACCTTTATCTGCACTTTTAAAAAAAAAATACGGTATTTAATTTGATTTAAACTGTGTTGAAGGAATATTAACTGAACTGGCAGTTTTTCTGCTCTTCTGCTCTTTAGTAACTTGAACAGAAGCTAGTGTTTGCTGAATTTTGTTATTTGCTAGTAATTACAGGTGTGGGGGTAGCCACATTCTTTGATTTCCTGTCCTTGCCTAGTTAAGTGGTGCATTGTGAAGTATTTTCTGCTTAAAAACCTCAGCTTTGGCCGGCTAACAACATGGTTATATTCAACTGGACGTTAAGAGAATTTAAGTACCTTTATCTGCACTTTAAAAAAATATATATATATATATATACGGTATTTAATTTGATTTAAACTGTGTTGAAGGAATATTAACTGAACTGGCAGTTTTTCTGCTCTTCTGCTCTTTAGTAACTTGAACAGAAGCTAGTGTTTGCTGAATTTTGTTATTTGCTAGTAATTACAGGTGTGGGGGTAGCCACATTCTTTGATTTCCTGTCCTTGCCTAGTTAAGTGGTGCATTGTGAAGTATTTTCTGCTTAAAATCCTCAGCTTTGGCTGGCTAACAACTTGGTTATATTCAACTGGACGTATAAGAGAATTTAAGTACCTTTATCTGCACTTTAAAAAAAAAAAAAAAAAATACGGTATTTAATTTGATTTAAACTGTGTTGAAGGAATATTAACTGAACTGGCAGTTTTTCTGCTCTTTAGTAACTTGAACAGAAGTTAGTGTTTGCTGAATTTTGTTATTTGTTAGTAATTACAGGTGTGGGGGTAGCCACAATCTTTGATTTCCTGTCCTTGCCTAGTTAAGTGGTGCATTGTGAAGTATTTTCTGCTTAAAAACCTCAGCTTTGGCCGGCTAACAACTTGGTTATATTCAACTGGACGTATAAGAGAATTTAAGTACCTTTATCTGCACTTTTAAAAAAAAAAAAAAAAATACGGTATTTAATTTGATTTAAACTGTGTTGAAGGAATATTAACTGAACTGGCAGTTTTTCTGCTCTTCAGTTATTCCCACCCACCCTCCCTGGTTTTGTTTTGGTGTTAATCTTAGTGGCCTTGAAACTGCCCGCCACTCAGCCTGCCTCTGGGCTCATCTCATTTGCTCACTCAACTGAGTGCAGTGAGATCATATTCTGATTTCAGGCACTCCTACTGTGTACAAAGAGAGCATCTGGGAAACAGACAAAAAAATTAAGCTCATTTCCTGCCTTTCCTGTTAAGTGGTATAGACTATTTGTAGGCTTCTGAGCCCCAAAGCCCTTCTGTGTTTGAGGGAAGCCTTCTAGCTTGTTTTTTTCTTATAACTAGCCAGTTTTTAGTTTCAGCTCCCAAATCTGTTTCTTTGATCTCAGCACTTGTTCAGATAAAAAAAAAAAAAAAAAAATTTCATCTGCTTTTACTGTATTTGTGTTTCTACCTACTTCATTTTACTTTTGCATCATCTTAAAAATACTCAATTGTATTTATTACTGCTTGGTGTAACTCATTCTAAGCCTTTTGGTTTAAACACTTGGGCTTCGACCAGTTGTTTTGCACTGAGAGGGTTTGTGGTCTGCACTGTTGTGGCAGAACAGGTAGCTTACATCCTTCTAGGTTGGGAACTGCTGATTGAAGGCTCAGTGTCTGTTATTCTAAAAGTGTATTAATTCTGGTTTAAGCACTTGGGCTTTCAGGCCAGTTATTTTACATTAAGAGGGTTCGTGGTCTGCACTCTTGTGGGAGGAGAGGCTGGACTCTGCCCTTCTGAGCTGGGAATTTCTGGTTAAAGGCTTATAGTGCATGCATATCTGAACTGCTTCTTACTGAAGTTGGTGCGCCTTGTTTGCTGTGGCATAGACTGGATTCGGGCCTGCTGGATCTAGCGTTGTTTGTGTAACTTGAGCACTAATCCAGACATTCTCTAAAGTATTCAATTGTATTTATTACTGCTTGGTTGTAACTTGATTAAAGTGTAGCTATCATTCTAAGTCTTTTGGATTAAGCACTTGGGCTTCACACCAGTTGTTTTACATTAGGAAGGTTTGTGGCAAGCACTGTGGTGGCAGGACAGGTAGCTTTCATCCTTCTAAGTTGGGAACTGCTGATTGAGAGCCCAGTGTCCAAGTGTACTAGTTCTGGTTTAGGCACTTGGGCTTCAGGCCAGTTATTTTACATTAAGAAGGTTCGTGGTCTGCACTCTTGTGGGAGAAGAGGCTGGACTCTGCCCTTCTGAGCTGGGAATTTCTGGTTAAAGGTTTATAGTGCCTGAATATTTGAACTGTATCTTACTGAAATTGGTACACCTTGTTTGCTCTAGCATAGACTAGATCCAGGCCTGCTGAATCTAGCTTTGTTTATATGCTTGTTGTTTGTTTGCTTGTTATTTCCTGGAAGCTAATTCCACCTAATACGGCTTCTCAGTGCTTCTGTGGATCACTAGTGATATCTGCATTGCTTACTGTACTTATTTCCTTGTTTCACTTGAAAGAAAGTTACTGTTTGTCGTTTTTGCATTTAGTTACTTGTAACACATTGCACTCAAGTTACCTGGCACTTGCTCACTAAAGCAATTATATAAGTCAGCACTAACAATTAAAAGCACTACACCCTCACTCCCCACTGGCCCTTGTTTTCAGTTATTAAGGAATTCCCCATATTATTCTAGCATGTCCAAGGGTCAGTTGTCAATCTCCTCTCTGGTCCAGCTGGTGAATCTGGGAATCTTGAGGCAATGTTATAACTGCCTCATGTACACAGACAACCCTCTCCTCCTCCCACATAACACAAATACTTGCGAGAGATGCAGCTATTTAGCCAAACTGGAGGCTGAGCTCTCTCAACTCAGGACTGGCAAGACCAGACAGGAGGAGAAGGCAACTACACACACCACAAACCAGCCTCACATAATGCTACCACACCACTGAATCAAACACATAAACACACAAAGACATACTCGGAGGCTCTGAGTAAAAATTTACCTAAACAGCAGAGGCCTCCAAAGCAGACACCCAAACATCTGCTACCTCAAGACACCCCACAAGCAACACATGAACCACAAAAGCAGTGTACAAAGCAGTCACAGCCCTTAAGGCCAAATACAACACCAAACATACTTGTCATAGGTGACTCCATAGTCAGACACACTGACGTCCCACTCACCAGGCTGAACAAGGAGAGGGTCACAGTAAGCTGCCTATCGGGTGCTAGAATCTGCCACATAACACAAGCACTCGGGTCACTCCATGGCAAGTACAAATATGACACAGTCATTGTCCATGCTGGTGTGAACGACCTGAGATGTACCTCCCTGGACTACATGAAAAGAGACATAGAGGAACTCTCTGATTATGTAGCCCAGGCAGGTATGACCCTAACCCTGAGCAGTATCCTTCCTTCACCAAGAATGATGCCACAATATAGAGACAAGATGATCAGCTTTAACAATTGGCTTAATGTCTGGTGTCATTCAAAGGGGATCCAGTGTCTGTCTGCCTGGGATGACATGCTTGACAAGCCATGCTGCTTCGCAAGGGACGGCTTGCACCTGTCACCCTGGGATTCCGGATATTGGCTAAGGCTCTTGCCACCCCATAGTGCCTTTTTAGGCAAGGCTCAAATTCTAAACCTACCACCCTAAAAAAAAAATGGAAAGAAACTGAGGGTAATGCTGCTCAATGCCAGAAGTCTAAATCTCAAAATGCACGCACTCGAGGCCCTTCTCAGTATGGAGAACATCGATGTCTGTGCTGTAACTGAAACCTGGTTCAAGGCTCCTGAGAGCACCCGGCACTATTAGGTTTTACCTCATATCATGCGTTCGGCCCCAAAACCCGGACCACACCACAAAAGGAGGGGTGTATCCATATTCATAAAGGATACCCACACCTCCAGGTTGGTGGCAATGCAAAGCTTGGAAACCATCCAGGTGCAACTAACCATAGGCAAAACTGCTCTACAAATTGTAGCATGCTACAGGCCACCCTCTCAAACTCAGGAACCCCACACAGCCTTCCTGAAGACACTGGAGGGTATAAATGTATCTCCAAACACCATCATATTGGGTGACTTCAACTACCCGAATATAGACTGGGAACATTACTCAAGCCCTAACTTTCTAGCCCAACGGTTCCTGGAGTTCAGAAATTTAAATGCCATGGAACAGCTAGTCACTGTTCCCACGAGAGGAGAAAATATACTAGATCTCATTATCACAAACATGGGGACAAAATGCTCCACACCGGAAGTATATCCCTCATTGGTGAGATCTGATCATAAACTAATCTCACTGGAAATCCACATCCCACCCCCACCCCAAACAAAAAAGACCACAGTGAAGAACTTCTCTAAAGCAAACTTCACACTACTCAAGACTGGTGTGGTATCCTTCAAGGCCCCAGAGACAGTGGAAACCACAACCCAAGCTGCGGAAGCCCTTACAAATGCCTTCTATGAACACCTCCAGGACTGCATGGATCAGGCAATCCCAAATAAAACCAAGACTCTTTCCACAAAGGGCAAACGTCCAGTCTAGTGGACCCCAGCCATTAACAAACTTTACAATAAGAGGAGAAAGCTATTACATGATAGAACAAAATCCATAAAAGGGAAGTCACCCCTGATCATTATTAGTAAAAATACGAGCACTCATAAAATCAACTAAGGCCAATTTTGAGAGAAAAATTGCCATGGATTCAAAGGACAATCATAAGGCCTTTTTCAGCTATGTTAGGAACCTGGGTGGAAACTCCCAGATATGCTCAGAATTAGTCCAAAATGATACAAAAATCACTGAACCCACAGACATTGCCAACATATTGGCAGACAGGTTCAGTGCAAACTTCACCCCCTCTCCCCCCCTAAAGGAGAGATAACTATCCCAGCGGAGTGTAGCCTCCCAGACATCTCAAATGCGCAGGTGAAAGCTGCTCTCTCTAAAGCTAAAAACACAGCATCAATGGGACCGGATGGTGTCCCCGGCTGTGTGCTACATGAGCTAAATGAGGAATTAAACCCGCACATAAGGCAGCTGTTTAATCTCAGCCTTACCACAGGATACGTGCCCAAGGAGTGGCGTACGGCAACTGTGGTCCCACTCCACAAAGGCAGTGCCTCTACGGACCCTGGTAATTACCACCCCATAAGCTTAACAAGTCTAGTCTGCAAAGCTATGGAGAGGATCATAATGGAGCTCATAAACAAAGATATAGGGGACTTGCAGACATTGGACCTGACCCAGTTTGGCTTCGTCAAGGGAAGATCATGCCTTTTGAACTTGGTCGACTTCTTCGAAACAGTCACCAAGGCCATTGATGAGGGAAAGGCAGTCCATACAGCCTACCTTGACCTTGCAAAGGCTTTCGACACAATACCCCACTCGGGTATTGTAGAAAAACTTACCAGCTTAAATGTAAACCCATATGTCACAAGATGGGTTGCAAACTGGCTTAAGGACAGAACCCACAGGGTTAGAGTTGCTGGCACTATGTCAGACTCCAAGCCTGTCACAAGTGGTGTCCCACAGGGCTCGGTCCTTGGCCCCCTATTGTTTGGCATCTACTTCTCAGAAGTACAGGCCAACATGGGAGGACTTTGGCTGACAAAGTTTGCAGACGACTGCAAACTGGGTGCCATAGTGGAAAGTGCATCGGACACGGATATCCTTCAGAAGGAACTCACGGAAACAGATAGCTGGTGCCAGAGCCATGGCCTGAAGTTAAATGCCAAAAAATGTATAGTCATACCCTTTGGGAAAAACAAGGTAACCCCAAGCTACCATATAGGTGGCAATCCACTAAGCACAGAAGAGGTTATCAGGGACCTGGGGACCCAGGTTGACAGTGGCCTTTCTTTTGACACTCACGTTGCTAAAGTGGTTAGAAAGACCTTCTACATTGCCCACCTGATCATGAAGGGATTCACATCCAGATCTAGTGAGGTCATTGTTCCTTGTACTCTTCACTTATCAGACCAATGATCGAGTACAATGCCCCATTCGGGATGTATCTCGCCCGACATCTGCAGCAATTGGAGAGACCCCAAAAGTTTCTCACCAAAAGGATAAAGGGACTCCAAAATCTGTCATATGCTGCCAGATTGAAGAAACTCCAGCTCTATTCAGTCGCATACCGTCTGCTCAGAGGTGACATGTGCCTGACATACAAGGCCATGTCCAACCCAGAATTAATGGACATGCTCCACCTCAAAACTCCAAATCCACCAAAACCACTAGAGCAAGTGACTTAAACCTTAGCACGGATATAAATAGGACGTGCTGGAGGGATAGATTTATCACTCAGAGACTCCCTATGCTGTGGAATAGAGTCCCGGTCCATGTGAGGCAGAGCACCTCGCTGGCTCTGTTCAAGAGAAATCTTGACCTGTGGATGGGAGATCGTAGGTTTACCCCGGGAATCATCTCCGTGTCACTGCTGGACAGAGGCACAACAAACTAATGGGTACAGTATTTTTTCATATAAGGGGTGGCGTAAGCCACAAAATTCGGGCTAGGCTTATAAATGCCTTGGGGCAGATAGCCTAGTATAAACCTATGAACCTATAAAAAAATGCAGTCCTCAGTTACATGTAGGGTTGCCACCTTTTGCTGTGGCTGAAAAAGAACAGTGTCCACACCCCTGGCATGATAACTAATTCAACCTATTCCTTCAATTTCCTTGCCCTCTCCTCCCACACCCATGCTCATTCTTTGATGCAATTTGTCACATGAGGGGAGGTGGGATGGTTTATTTTTCCCTGGTTGCATTGCATTAGAGATGCTTTTCTTTTAAAAAAAGCAGTTCAATCTAAATTTTAGCAAACACCAGGATTCTGTTTATTTTGTTAAACAGAATATCAGAGTTTGTACAGTGTTTTTTGGACTACCAGACAATTGTACTGAGTTTTGGGTAATCAGGAAAAAGTCCAGATAGGTGGTAAGGCTAGCTGTAGGCTTCCAGAGATAAGCTGAAATATTTATTGCTAAAGGAAAACTTTTCATTATATTCAGTGTTCTCTTATTTACTTGTTTTCACTTAAAATTTGTTATTAGATTAAGACAGGGGGTCTTAATCCAGACATTAACTTATACAAGGGTTAAAGAAAACATATCCACTCTACATACATTATGATCTGTGCACTTTTGCACCCCATCCCCCACATCAGCAACCCAAGGTTACAGCCTATTAACTTAAATATGCTTTTGTCTAGCCTTTCTTCTCTTTGCATTGTAATACCTACATTTCTAATACTAAAAAAAGAGAGAAAACAATGGCATCTATTTGCTTTACTATCTTTATCACATACAACTAAAATGCTTTACTGTAAAACATGCAATTATATTGTGAAGTTTTACAGAAATACTGCTAAGAACAGAAATTGTTTTATTTAAAGTTACCTTTTTTCTTCCCTTCCCCTCCTCTCAATGTCCTTACAAACATTAAGATATGAAGCGAGACAAATGCCTTTCAGTTCTCTACAAGTTTAACAAAGTCAACAAAAGTCAACTCTTTACACAAGCGAAAACCAGTGAATGAAAAACAAACACCAACAAAAACACTGGTACAAATAAACACTCAAAAGAGAAAGCCGAAACTTAGCGTAAAACTACTTTATTACCACTATTTGTCGAAAGACTTTTTCAGAAATAAAAACTCAACTACAACCAACCACAATTATATGCAATCCAATTAACAAAGAGCCAATGAAAAACTAATTGCATACCTTATTATAATTAACCATTGTTAGAACCAAGACAAATTAATGTTAGGCTTTCTATTAAATAAAAAAAAATATATATGTTTATATTTTCTTTCAAACCAGGTGGAAGGTGAGCAGCCAAATGGACCAGCCATTGAACTTCCTTCATCTCAACCTGGTTTTTATAATTAACCCCTCTTACATCTTGATATACACTGTCAATGACAGCAAAAGTAAATTTCTTAAAATCTGCACGCTTTTCTGAGTGCTTAAACAAAGCATTATTATTATCATGGGTTTTGATGGCATAAACATGCTCCCTAATTCTTTTGTTCAAATTCATAGTAGTCATACCGACATAAAATGTCAGACATGACATACATAATGCGATATAAATAACCCCCATGGAAGCACAATTAAACCTACCAGGAACTTTAATGTTCCTTTTCAAATGTGTCAAATCAATATAAGGATCCTCAGAAATAAACCTACACATATTGCAATTATAGCACTAGTAGGTACCAAAAAAGTCCACTCTTTCTACCTTTTCTTATACAGATGTATTTCACAAATGTGAGTGATGCTTTGCAATCTCATATTTATTCACTAATTTTCATGTTGCTGGTCTTATTTCTTTTCTTCTCCATCTCTCAGCTCAGTTCCAAGATACTCCTGAGTCTTCTATTCAATTCCTGTGCTTTTCTCTTTCTCTCAAGCATTTTCCTTTGGAAAAGGTTTCAATGGCAAATTGTCTCCACATATTTCCTTATTAGAAGAATGAGAAGCAGAGTTCCCTTCTGATTGATGACTCACTTTTTGTTGGACAAACTTTTTATATTTCCTCCTTAGCCTGTTCTGCTCAAAAAATGACTTTGATCATACAGGGAAAAAAATTCTGAAGACAGCTGGATACAACAGCTTGAATGTCATACTTGCCTCTCGACATTGCCTGATTGCTGGAATAAATATGTTTCTCTTCTGCCTGGTGTGCAGTGAATAATCATTTTTCACATACTACTGACTCCACCTTTTAATATTTTGACCTTTTGCCAGGATCATCTCTTTCTGCTGGTAGGTTTGCATCTTTAATAATAACAGGTCTTGGCTACTTTCTTGTTTCTAGATTTGGAGCATACAAACAGTGCACCCTTTCAATTAACAATTTCTACTATGGAATACCAGTCCAATTGCTTATTTGTGCCTTTATAAAAAAATAATTCAGTCTTTTCCTTCTAGTTTCAGTGGTACAGCAGAAATTCTCATATTTTCCCCGTAGGCTTTCTCCTCTAATTCTACCAGTTTTGAACCATCCCTTCTTGAGCAGTTTCATACTCAGCTAGCCTTTTCTTCATTTCAACCTCTGAACTTTTGCAGTTTTATCAGCCAATCTGAGTATCTTTTAAAGCTTCTTCAATTTTTCCTGACTTTTGTTATTTGCGTTGATATATTCCTTCAGTGTTTCATTTGTTTTAGTTAGCTCTAAGTACTTAATGGCATATTTTGCCTCTCTAAATTACTGGAAGCCATGTCTTGCACCAAAGCTGGAGCTTGAACTGCTTTTTGTTGAAGCTGTAGGATTCTTCCCAGTCAGTGTTTTCTCTTCACTTTTTCCTAGTTAATTTTCTTTCAGGCTGTCTTAGTTTATTCTTTTCTGACATCCAGGCAGTGTACTTGCATAACTAATGACTGAATTTACTAAAATTAACATAGTTCCTGGCATTTGTCTTTCAGTTTCTTTTTCACACTGGGAGAGCTAAAATTAAGCTGTTAATCAGTGTGCAGCCATTTTGTAAAGCTGGTATGACCCAAGTCTTGAGCAACATTCTACTATCACCCCAAGAATGATGTTGCAGTATAAACAAAATATTTTTGACTTCATCAGTAGTTGGCTTAGCTTGCAGTGTCATTCAAAGGGGCTACTAATCTATATATATATATATATATATATATATATATATATATACATACATATATATATATATATATATATATATATATATATATATGTATATACATATTATATATATATATATATATATGTATATACATATATATATATATATATATATATATATATATATATATATATATATATATCTATATATATATATTTATATATATGTGTGTGTGTGTGTGTATGTATACGTATGTATGTTTTGGAGGATATGTTTCCAAACTGCTTTGCTGGGGATGGCCTGCACCCCCCCACCCAACCTTTTGTATATTTCCTAAATCCTTATCCACCCCATTGTGTCTTTTTAGGGAATGTCAGTCTACTGAAGCTTTCAACATAACAAAACGAAATCCATATTACATTAAGGTACTGCTGCGCAGTTTTGAGAGGCTTAACAATAAACTCCTCTACCTCCATGCTCTCCTTACCCTAGAAAACAATGATATATGTATTGCCACAGGGACCTGGTTCAAGGCAAATGATCAGGGCATGGTTTTAGGACCTAACATACATTTAGGCCTACCATGTTAGATGAAGGCATTAAAGGTGGCAGTGGTTCCATATTTTTGACAGACCATTTATTAGACAAGGTAATGACCTAAACTCCTCAATGCCCAAAAATACTACCTGTTATACCCCTTGTTATGTCATAGTTAAGTATAGGACCCCATCTATGTATTTCATACCCTCAGCTAAGCAGTTTGGAATCCCCGTGCAAATAGCAAATGTATGTGTGTGTGTGTGTGTGTAGCAAGTGTCTTCATTTTGTTTTTACCTGAGTAAAACTGCTATCTGACAGCTATCTGATGGAATAACAGTTGAGAACATAAGAACACATGCTATAGTAACTTTCTACTGGGAACTCTGATTAAAGTAACATTGGATTCAGCAATAGTCTCAAAAACTTTAATGTGCCAAGTGCTGACGATTTTTGCAAATGTCACTGTTGCAAGTTCTGCACACATAAGGCATTAGTTATTCAGAATGCCAGTCTAGTCACACACTCCTTAGGTTGATAATCACACTGTTTCCATTTTAGTCTGTGGGACAGGAATTAAAAAAAAAAAACAAAGGACATCACTCTCAGTACTGCCAAACCAAGTGGTGATCAATTGCTAAATAGGATTGCAGGAAGGTTAGGGTCACACATCTGGTCAACCAATAAAGCCAAACTTTTATTTTATTTTGTTTTCATTACAGTTAATGATAAGGCTATTGTGGTAACACACACAGGTTCTGCCCTTGTTAGTTTATTTTCCTAGTGAGACATGAGAAGATCTTTGATATTGAACACACATGAATAGATTATAGGCTAGTGTATTTAGGAGAAGGGGAATAAGGAGACATAGTACTTTCCTGTTGTTGGATCAACGCTTCTTTTCTATTTATATGAGTGCCTTATCTAGACCTTGAAGAACATTTTTTCACATCTGCATCTGATAATCTCATCATCCATTGCTCTAAATTTCCCTACAGAGTCTTGGAAGAGCATTTGAATCAAAGGTTGCCAAAATGTCTCATGCCAACCTGTTTCTGGATATATCAGAGTACTAAAGCCTGTACTGCAATAGAGGAGAGACAGGTTCTAGTAATTTCCCCTGGGTACCTTTCTGCCTCATTCCCATTCTGAGAGCCAGTAAATAAGAAGGTAATGTAAAAGGTACAAGAGTCTAACCAGAGATATCACTGTAATTTCTGAAAGTCTGCCAATAAAAGATAATGGTGAATATCTCCATCTGGAAAAGACATCCAGCAGAAAAGGATGCACAGTTAAGCTTACTAGATCGACTTCTTTATGGCATAAATGCTATTTCTGTTGATGATACATATATCAATGTGTTTCCCTTTTGTTAGATACAAAAGACTTACTACTTTAAAGACACAATTTCAGATCTGGTAGAGTTCACATTAAAACTAGATTGAGAGGCAAGGGCATTCAGGATTTTTTTTCAGTTAGGATATAGATATGGATTACAGAAGATAAGCAGACAATCATCATAATAAATATTATTTTAAGAATGTCAGCTTACCAAAGGCCATGTGATAATGGTACCATTTTTGATGACCAAGGTCAATTATATAATTTCCAATAGAAAAGAAGCAAAAGACTGACTTACTGAATTCCACTAAGCAGAGAAAGAGAGAATAACCATGCACAATTAAAACATAACTGAAGTCAAGACTGCATTTAAGATATTTTCATCATGTCTTCTCTTTTATCAGGGAACCTAAAACTTTTAATTGTGCCCACTTTATTTAACCATACAACCCCAAAACATGTATTGATTCCCAAACAAAGTTCAAATTCTTGTACTAAAGGCTTTCTCAGTAATTAGTAAACATGCAAATATTGGACAGCATTTTACAGTATCTAGGAGGATACTGATCTCTTATGATCTCCCCCAGAGAATTAATTTATCATCTGGATGAATTAGTAGTAGAAAAGCTGCTTCTAAGGATGAATTCTGAATTTCTGCCCAAAGTAAAGATAAATAGATTTTTTAGATAAAGACAGCATAAACAGATTTTACATATGCATGAAGCTAGACTAAAAAAATGAAGAATGGAAGGCAGGAGTCGGAAAATCCACTCGATTATTTTATTAGCGCTTTCGTCTGTCCAAATTAAACAAACTTCTTCAGATATGCATGAAACTGAAAGAAACACTGGGCCTGATTCAAAATTCCAAAACACTTCTCTTAGTGTAAGTGACTTCTCTCTGGTGTATTACACTGGAGTAAAGTCACTTGAACTTAGAGCAGGTCTTTTGGAATCTGCCTCCCTGGTGTAAGCCCATTTATAAACAGGTTTTACACTTAAGTAAGTCAGTTACACAGAGAATAAGTATTTTGAAAGCAGGACAGGCTTACACTGAAGTAGGTCACTTACACTAAGAGCAACTCTTCTGAAGTCTGGTCCATTGTGTTATACTGAATGAAAGTAAATAAAAATATTTTAAAACAGGACTAAAAGAAAGATTTCAAAAATGTGAAAGGACGTTTTAATAATGGGAGAATATTGAGATAGATTTCAAAGACTACTAAAATAATTTAGTGATGTTAAGACGTTTGTTGTATATAAACTGTATGTAATGCTTTTTTTGTATATAGACAAAATATTTCACTTGCTAAAGAAAACAGGAACAGAAATACTATAGTAGAATGAACCCTGTTAAAATTAACTTAGGAAGAATCAACACAGTAATATTTCTTTCTTTCATTTTTTTCCCAGAAAATAATTTAAAACTAGATATGGAAAATGAAAATAAGAAGTTAAAATGATTATAAGAAGCATTATTCACTGAAAAGTTAGAAGACCAGTTAAACTAAAACTCATACAATTTTAATGAGAATGAGAAGGTAAACAGAAGGTATATTTATTTAGTACTTAAGAAATATAAACTCTGAGAAATTAAACTAGATTAGAAAAAAATATATTTTCCTTCAAATTTATGACTTCTTAGAGAAACCAGACTCATGTAAAATGGTGTTAAGTTCACTTTTACCTTACAACTGTAGCATAATAGTACACCATTTTGCTACTTAGCTGAAACCCGTTTAACCATACAAAGTTGATTGAATGGACTTTAAATAGTTTTACACAATGATCATACATAAGGAATTGTGACCCTTCATTGCTCCAATACAACTAACTTTGAAGTAACTAGATCATAGATGCAAGTTATGTCTTTTTGTTAGATGCATACTCACTTTTCAGTATGTAATCAAGCAGTCTTTGACTAGTCTGTGACTAAGCAAAGCCAGGAAAAATACATGATGAAATAACAGGAAGAAATACAAAGGCCTCAACATGAAAAGACAGAATAGAGTAAGAAAATAATATTTTAAGTGCAAAAATATCAAATTGTGTTATATATACGGATAATAAAATATAAACTGTCAAAAGGAAATGGATAGGAATGAAAAGTATAAAAGGAAACAATGAGGTATAATGATACTAAATGCACATCTTTAACTATTCCTGGAAATATTTAGAAGTACAATGGAAAGAAAAAGAAAAGTAAGTTATGAACATGACTATTTTGTAAAATGGGTTAAAGGATGGAAAGGAAAAATGCACGTGTATGCATGGACTATATGGCTTACAAGATAATTCTGCATGTGTAAAAATGTAAAAGACAATTGCGTCGGATTCGATAAAGCCTACAGTAAGTGTACAGTAAGTGTACATGATACGAATTCAAGAAAATTCTTATCACATGTTTTGTGCTTTCTCTCCACTTAGAAAGATTGCACTAAGTGTACATGTAGTCTGCAGTATGTGGTAACCTTTATGAAGCCCTGTCAATATTTAAAGCTGCAAGACTATTGGTAGGAAAACTAAAATTAATAGAAAGAAGGTGTGAGTTATGTCTGTGTTGTCTGTTCACTCAGAACAGTGTACACTTAGTGTATGCTTTTTGAATATGGCCTAATGTCCTAGAAAAAATAAGAACTTTGAAAATAAATGAAAATCTGGTATATTTTGTTTAGTGTTTAACTTTAATTTTATTTACTTGGTAGGCATTAAATACTAGTCTGAATGCCTTCTTCAGCTACAGTGTAGCCAAAGGCAGAAGAAATGCAGAATAAGAGTATATACCTCTGATATCAAAATTATATTCAAATAATTAGTTGAAACATTATAGGTATGCATGTAATTTCATATAACATTGTCAAGTTTGTATAAAATCTCTTAAGGAAACAATTTAAGACCTTTAGGCATTTTTGAACTGTATGCAGAATAAAGCTAACACTGAATTAAGAGAAAAAACACTGGCAGTGCTGACAAAAACAGAGAAAGGTACATTTAACTTGTGTTATAGAAACACATATTGCAGCTGGTATGAGAAAGATGGTTGTGGAAAGCTGGCATGAATAGAGGAAGGAAAGAGATAGATGCATTAGAAATGAGGATTTGAGTACAGATGTATACTGTTTTAACCATGGAAGGCAGTACATTTTAAGGAAAATATTGCAAAGGGACTATGTTTAATTGCAATATATTACATGTACAATTCCTCGAAAAAAAGACATTTCACACTTTTCATTTTGTTGATTGTGGGAGCCAGTTTTAAACCCAAATAAAATGAATGCATTAAAAATGAATATGGAGATTTTAGCATGAATTTTCCTTTTGCGTTTTTTAAACGTCTGCATATTTTAGTAATATCAGAATGATGAAAGAAACAACCAAAGTGATTGGACTAATTATTACTAAATTCAGAAAGACAGGACAAATGCAATTAACTAACTAAATAAATAAGTAAGAAATCTATGGAAATAAAATAGATGTGTAGAATGTATGAATAAATGTCACATAAATATATGCAGTATTTCTGAATGATATATGAAGAACTACATAAAATTGACTCAAAGAACAATATAAAACAAATTATGGAAGTGATAAAAAGCTGTCAGATGAACTTTGGAACATGCACAACAAACAAGGGGGTGAAACATGCCCACAAGAGAGGGGAGAAAAGGGACTGCTCACAGAAGGGATATGAGGAGAAAGCATTGACATATAAATGTTTCTTTTTCAGAATGTTGAGATGTACCATTTTTGAAAAATAAACTAGAGGAAAGTGTGAAGAAGTGAATTTGGTTAAAATATATTAAGAAGAATTGACATTGTGGTAAAAAAACAGAACTAATAGTCTGTGATGTTTGGTAGGCTGCATTGGTAAAATTCTTACATTGTTTATATCATATATGGAATTTTGGTCAAAAAGATACACAAGTACTGTAATAAACTGAGAGGCTGCCAGCCCAGCTAGATAGAATTTTGTAAATAATTCTGTGTCATTGTAAATATTAGTATGATCCACAGGCTTATTTGACAAATGTAAGGAAACCGTGTCATGTGCAGAGCTTTAAGATTGTAACCACAGTGCTCCCTGCTGGAAAAAAGCAGAAATGTGTGTAAATTCTATGCCTATGTAATGTATGTTTTCATGGTAGAAAACTGGGGCATACAGAGTTAACTGGCAAACTCTAACAAGCTGATAAATAAAGAATTTTACGATGTGTTATAAAGCTGGCTTATCTCAAGCTAGGAGACAGGATGCTGGGCTAGGATTTTTTTTCTACTGTCTTAAGACATAGTTCATTAATAGGTTTTCATGGTAATTGTTTTACGACATCCAGCTCAGGAAAGCTTCAAAGAGAGAATTGTTAGCTTCTGAGAGATAAGCATAATTTTAAGATCTGTGAGCCTGGGAACTTATGTAGAGTTGACAAGAATAATGTAATCTGAAATGAGTCAGTAGTAATGTGTATTATCAATTTAAGTACTATCTCTCAGAGAAGGAGACGGCATTTTGTATTTGTGTCTGAACCTGAATCCATCAGCTCACCAGCACTTGCTTTGCTCTGTAAGTAGGATCTCAGTATTTCTCTTAGAGATAGGAATATAGCCAGATTAGTCTAGCTGTTTTCTATATTTATGTCAGACTGTCCTACAATGTTGTTTTAAAGTATTTTCTGTGATTTCAGGGCTCTCTAATATAATTGTGTTGAGTTAATAAGTATTGTCTTATGTTTTTATTATTTATTATTAAATATATTTAAATCTCTTAACTATGGCTGTTTAGTGTAGAGATATTTAAGCTCTTAGCTCTTGCATGTATTTGGTGATACTGTATAAGCCAGTTCAATAGCCTTGCTGTTCATCACACTATTTGGATAACAGTAACATTACATAGTAGACTTGGTCACCCTTTGGGAGGGCCTTATTAATAGCTGATAAGAGTAGTTGGTGGCAGTGATTACTACCTTATAGCCTGGGCAGAAGGGGACATGGCTAGTGAACTTGTGCCAGCCTTCCCCAGTAGTGTCTGTGTGTTTGTATATAAGTCACATCTCAAAGTGTGTGTGTGTGTCAGCTACTTGGACAGGGACATGAAGCACTGGTTGGACAGAGAGGGTACTGGAGGTTTTGGCTTGACTACTCGGCTGAGATCTAAACCCTATAACTATGCCAGTGGGGAGTCTTATTGGGGATCTGGAGTGAGAGAGAGAAACCAGCCCCAGACTGACTGTGATCGCTGTGTGCTCTTAAGGGAAATTGTACTTTTCTGTGTGTGTACTTGTTATCCTCCCAGTGTGGATGCCCCTCACTGGTGCTAGTGGTGAGGATTGAGGCTCCTTGATTATTGGACCAGTGCACGGGCATCACAAGTACCATTAACAAAAAGATATGTAAAAAGACAATATTAATAAGTGGCTGAATACATATGAAAATGTACAAAACATTTACTGAACAAGGCAATGATTGAAGTCATGTGATACTGAAATTTCACACTTGGCTTTGTATAAATATATTAATTTGTATATCATCAAATGGACATTTTTTTAATCCCTGCATCTGGGTTGTAAGTCCTACTGATCAGAATTCAGTGGAGCCAGAGGAGAACCTAAGGAGTAGTCAGGGTAAGAGCACAGAATGTCATACTGGAGATCTGAAAGTGAGGGCATGTTAGTAGTGGTATTTCATTTTTCCTAGTTCTTTTTTAAAGTGTGTTTTTTTACCCTCTATGGCAGTAAACCACCAAATCTCATCCCATTCTTGATCCCACTCATTCTCCTGTTCTGAGGATCCAAACACTGGGATGAGAGCCCTCTTAGAGAGCTGGTCATCCAGGTAGTCATGGAGGTGACTTGTGCCCTTGACTACATTTGCAAGCTATGGTGGCATCTCTACTAGCCTTACCTCCATCTCTGTGTGGCTGATGTGGGCACTGCTCTTACTGTGAAGAACTACTACATTCTCTCATTACATGTGCACCCTTTGACAAAAACACTAATGAGGGCTTCCATCAAAGGATTAGTAGTGCCAAGCCATTGTCACCAGGTCTTCTGCCTTTCATTCCTTGTAAACATCTACTTGCTGGTGGCAAAACAGCAATCCATGATAACCTCCTCCTAACAAAATGAGTGAGCTGGCAGTAGTCACTCACTCCCATTCTCCTCTATGCAGTTCATCCAGTGACAAAACCACTACTCAAATTCTGTTCATGTGGGATGTAATAATGGTTTTATCACTGTAAGAAATAGAGCCAATTTCTTTGTTCACTGATCTCATAAGCAAATGTTATTAAACCAAGCTAAAGGTCTTGTCAAGTGGATGACAGCAACATGTTGACAAGATTGCCTTTGTGTGTGTGCTGCATGTAAATATAAATGGCAGTGAAAGACACTGAGAATGCACATTGAAGCTTAAAGGTATAAAGGGGTGGCATTTTTGATGAGTTAGAACAGGGACAATACATTGCAGCACTGGCAAAGAGGCAGCATGTGATCCAGGACCACGGGAATGATGCATGCTATATCACACCAAAGCATGGACTAGCCATGCTGAGCATCAGAAATTATCATACCCACAGAAGTTAGGGGTGAGCAGGGCCAGTCATCATCACTTGCACATGTAGGGGGAAACAGTGACTGGTAAATGCAGGACTATACTGTGGGATAGTGTTATGGGAGATGCACATAGTAGCCAATACTGTAGAATCTTATCTGGAGTCAGGTATCACGTCCTCCCATTGTGGTGTGCTATCACTATGTGACTATTGCTGGTGTCCAAGACGTTGGCTTGCAGTTGGAATTTAATCCAGTCTGCAGTTGAAAAGGGGTGCAGCTATCAAACTGTGCATATGCACAATGCAGAGGCATCCCACTTACTGACTCTAAGGAGTGACAACACTGATAACATGGATGACACCAAACAAACACAAAGACCATGTACAATGTCCAAACAAAAGATGGCTCAGATGGATCCACAGTAAAACTACAATTTATTGAAGTTTAATAAACACAAAAAAGATTAGCCCTTTTGTCCACTACTTATGAATTTCATCAGATAATCCTATACTTGTTTAACCTGTTTAAGTACACTCTAAAGCAACCCCATTTGTCAATCTATACACACACCCTTCCTTAAAGCAGCACATTCCTTTTAGCCAATATTCACCATAAAAAATATCTAAAATGCAAATATAACATATAAAATACATAACACCAATATAAGAACACACAACTCTTATCTAAAAACAGGCCTGACAAACAAAATAGCCAATAAAAAGGGCAATATAAATACTTAATTATTTAAAACTTTAAATGTTTAAAATGTTAAATACTTAAGCCTACAGCAACAAATATCCTCAGTCAGTCTCCCATCCAAGTGCTATCCAGCCCCATCCCTGCATGCTTCCAAGATGGAAGGAGAACAAGTATAGTCAGGTTAGTCTGGTTCCTAGTTGGATAAAATACATATACATGTACATATGACTCATATTTTTCTTAAGGTCATGATACATAAATAACAAATACATGTAAACAAGTTCAAATAAAAATGAAATAAAATTATTCCCTTTATCAGTTCAGTGCTTTAATTTTTAAAATACAAGCAATAGAAATATATCCATTAAGCCCAGGCCATTTACTAGCATCCAATACCATTTGCCATGACATTTCCTTCTTCTCCAGTAGTAGGCTACTAGGTCCAGCCCTATAGCCTACACTGACCTGGTTGATAACCATGTACCTAAAATGGTACACAACTTTAAAGAATTAGTAACTAAAGGTTTGAGGTTAGGCTATTTTACAAAACAACATGTTCAATATAAATTTAATACTGTGGGAAGTTCAATGGCCAAGTTTTACTGTTTGCCAGACACATAAAAATGTTAGTCCTCCCCTTGGTAGACCTATAGTGGCAGCACAAAACTATTTCCTTCATAACATAGGAACTTTTTTACACTCATACTTGTTGGATTATGTAGTTAAGTTGAATTCTTACGTTAAGGATACTTTTCACTTCCTTGATAAGGTGAAGGATGTTAAATGTGATGAAAACTATTATTGGATAGTTATAGACATGAAAAGTTTATACACAAATGTTACCATGAGTTGTGAATGGAAGCTGTGAAGTTTTCTGGGAGATAGTCCTGTAAGCAATTATATGATGGAACTAATTTATTTTTGTTTGGCAAATAATTTTTTTAAGTTCAATAACCTTATTTACCATCAATTACAAGGTACTGCCATGGGTGCTTCTTTCGCATCCATGTATGCTAACCTGGTTATGGGTCTTTCTGAAGTTGAATTTTTATATAGGTTGAGTTTCTTTAGTAATTCTGTTGTTTTATATTGTAGATATATAAATGACTTAATTTTTTTATGTGGGGGGGGGGGCGTTGAAATAGCCCCTCAGTTTATTAATGACTTAAATATGAATCTCTTTCAGGTAAAATTTGATGGCTTACAGATGGGAAAAACAGTGAACTGTCTAGATGTTACTTTGACTCTTAGGAACAATAACGTAATGGCTAGTATACATAGAAAGGGAATTGGAGATTGTAATATTTTGGATAGTAAAAACTGCCATCCTCCTCATACTATAGAAGCTTTACCCTATAATGAACTTTTAAGGGTGAGTAGATTATGCAATGATGAAATGGATTTAGAGAATGAAATAATAAATACCTGTGTCAATTTTAAACAGAGAGGGTATGATGAAAAGGTTATTTTGAATGCCCTATATAAATTAATTGATACTTATTCAATCCATAATAGGCCCTTGATAAGTAAAATAAATGATAATAGAGAGTTTAAACCACTGCATGATGGTAGAAAGGTTTGTTTTGTTACTGTCTATAATATATTAAGTGAAAAAATTATTGATGCCATCAGATATTATCGGCCTTATTTGATCAATATGGAGGGTGTAAAAAATCTTTATAGAACCCCTAGTATTTCATTTAAAAGAGGTAAGAATGTTAAAGATATTTTGGTGCATAATAGATTTGTATTACCAGGTGAAGAATTAAGTACACATGTTTCTGAGTGTGGCACCTTCCCTTGTGGAAGGTGTTCAGCCTGCCCTCAATATTATTAAATGTTCAGAAAGAATTAATGTTGTTAGATTCTGTCCTATTTCTGCTTTTACATGTATGACTAAGTAAGTTATATATGCACTATCTTGCCCCTGTAATTTGTTCTATATAGGGGAAACTGAAAGAATATTTAAGCGCTATGGCTTCAAGAGCATATCAGGGACATTAAAAATAATAACGCCATGAGTCCTACAGCTTCATATTTGTATACTTGTCACAATAGTGATTTTTTTGTTATTAAGAGCTTGTATCTTGGAACAGATTTTAGAGAATGATGAGGGGTTAATAAAAAAGAAATTGCTGTATAAAGAAACATTATATATTTTTAAATTTAATACACTTTCTACAGGGGGTCTGAATAATGAATGTAACTGGAGGGTGTTTCTTTAAAAAGTCTTTATTTTTTATAAATGATTAATTAATTAGATGATTGTTTAATTGATTGTATTTGATTGAATATATGTGTGTGTGTGTGTGTGTATATATATATATATATATATATATATATATATATATATATATATATATATATATATATTTATATGGATGATGTGGTGAATACTTTGTAACTCCAGGAAGGCTGGTTTGAGACGAGGTGCTAGAGTGTTATTAAGTCATTTAGTACAATGTTTGTGGCAATTTTTTTGTGGCTTAGTAGTTTGGTGTTTCATCAATTGTCTCGTGGTTTGTTATACCTAAAATGGTATCCTGGAAAATCACAAAACATGTTTAGCAAGGGCGTTTGTCATAATGCATTTTTTGATATTATACTCATGCTTGTAAATATGTTCTTTCACTTTGCGGTCCATCTTCCCCACATAAAAACAGGGCCAGACTTCACAGAGCCAAATAGACTACTCCCTTAGATTCACAATTAAAATTTCCTAGTAACATACATTGGTTACCATGGACTGTAAAGTCTTTCTCTTCCTTGACACATTTACAAACTTGACACCTACCAGATTTGTTCACGCCCTTATAAAATTTACTTTTACCTACAGCATTTTCCTTCCATTCCAAGATACATTTCAAATTTTTCCCAATACGATAAACCATAACAGGTTGTTCCCCTATTTTAACTTGGAATAAATTGCTCTTCATTAAAATGTCCCAGCTCTTTTTAAGAATCCATTCCAAGGTCTGGATTCCACTAAAATACATTGTAATAAAACTGGTTTCATAACTATTCTGAGAATTAATCAGCCCTTCCTCAGCAATACCCTCCACACCTGTACCAGGTGATGGAAGACGTCTCATGCTACTAGATTCATTATTTGGAAGGGATACCACTCCATTTCTATATGCTCCTAGGATAGGTTTAAAATACTGTCATTCCCTCTTACTAATAACTTTGGTAAATAATTTGTTTAACGTCTCCCTGGGATAGTCTCTACTTTCAAAAGTTTCCACCATTGTAGGACATTCCACCAAAAAAAATCATCCTTTATTGATACCATTCTAGCCACTTGGACCAACTGCCCTTTGACCACAGCTCTTTTTTGATGGTGGGGGTGGGGATGGGTGGGAACTAAAGAAGTGTAAAAAACTACTGGAGTAGGCACTTTTCCTGTGAATTAGGGAAACATACCTCTTATTACAGGTATCCTTAACTAATAGAACATCTAAATAAGTTATTTTCTCTAGGTCCATTTGGGTTCATAGGTGTGTACTATGCTAATGGCCCTGGGGCTTTTACAAGCTTAGCCCATAGAATTGTCCTGGCATCGTGCCACCCGATGTTAGTTCCTAGTGCCTCTATCAGGTAGAGCCACTGGAGTGATCCCTGGGGTGAACTTTCGATTTTCCCATTCAGTCATCAAGATTTCTCTTGAAGAGGGCCAGTGAGGTGCTCTGCTTGACATGTATGGGAAGCCTGTTCCATAGCATGGGCAGTCTCCAGGTTATGAACCTGCCCCTCCAGCATGTTCTGTTGATTGTGGTAATGAGGTTAAGGTCTCTGGAGCGTGGGGTGTGGAGGGATTGGGATTTCTTTAGATGTAACATTTCTAACAGAGCTGGGTCAGACATGGCTTTGTAAGTCAAGCAGAGATCGCTTCTTAGTAGACAATATGAGACAGAGAATAGCTGGAGTTTTTGAGTCTGTCTATATAGGACATGTGTTTAAGGCCTAGGATACTCTTCGTGAGGTACTTTTGTGGCCTTTCCAGCTGTTGCATGTGTCTAGTGAGGTAGGTGCCAAATGGGGCATTATACTCAATGATTGGCCTAATAAGGGAAAAGTAGAGAGAGGTGATGACCTCTTTCTTCCTGGATGCAAAACCCTTGGTAATGAGATGTGCCACATAGAATGACTTTTTGACCACAGTGGCAATGTGGTGGTTGAAGGAGAGGTTGCTGTCAACATGTATCCCCAGATCTCTTGTAATGCCCTCAGTGTTCAGTGGGCTCCCATCGATGTGGTAATTAGTGGGAACTGTCTTTTTCTCAAAGGGGATTACGATGCATTTTTTGGGATTAAGCTTAAGGCCATGGTTTCGACACCAGTCATTGGTGTCAGTGGAGCCTTTCTGTAGGATGTCTGCATCACTTGAGGAGTTAATAATGGCTCCCAGCTTGCAGTCATCTGCAAACTTGGTTAGCCAGAGTCCCTCCATGTTGGCCCCACCTAGTGATATAGGGGTTGATGCCTAGTTTGGTGAGCTTATCAATAATTTCTGAGTAGGAAATGGTATCAAAGGCCTTGGCCAGATCAAGGCAGGCTGTATGAACTGCCTTGCCCTCATCCGCAGCACTGGTGACTGACTCAAAGAAGTCAACCAGGTTGAGCAGGCATAATCTCTCTTTCACAAAACCAAATTGCTTGGTATCTAGAGTTTGGAGATTCCCTATATCCTTGTTAATTAGGTCCATGATGATGCACTCCATAGCCTTACATATCAGACTCATCAGGCTAATGGGGCGATAATTCCCAGGGTCTGTAGTCGCTCCCCTTTAAGGAGAGGGATGACTGTAGCAGTGTGCCATTCAGTAGGGACAAAGCCTGAGGTGAGGCTGTGATTGAACAGGGCACATAAATGCAGTGCCATTTCACTTTGTAGTTCATTTAGAACACATCCAGGGATATTAAACAAACCAAATGAGACACAAACCACGTCAACAAAAGAGAATATCCAACGAAACACGAACTGAGGGCAAGAGGAGTTTATTCACAAGTAATTGTTAAGCGCTTTTCGTTGTTCACAGTGTGAGCAACTTCTTCAGACAATTAGATAACAAAACAATTAACAATATATACTCTCATCACTAAAGACTCATGTGTTAAGTACATCAATTGTGAGTTAAAGTGATGGAGTTGTTTAAAATTAGTTCAATAAGAAAACTATATAAAACCTATTTTTTTTAAAAAAATGTATATATATATAAATGTATATTGTAAAGGTACACTTAAAGTATACTTTAAAAATATGTATGTACACTATTAGAACAAACCTTCCGAGAAAACAAAGCATATAAAACATATATAACATATAACCTATATAAACTGTATAAACTGTAAAACAGTGAACTGAGTCAACTCGCAAGACACAAGAAACCTATTAGCTGCATATATTATTGAGTATATATATATAACTGTAATGACAAATATACATTTAAATAAATGTCAATAAAAGCTAAAAATGCAAGAACAGAAGGGAGCCTACCTCTTATTAGATATAATACATATTATGTTGACTTAAAACTAATTATTAATATTATTATTATTAAAGGCCACTAAGGTGTGTCTTGCGAGTTGACTCATTTCACTGTTTTACAGTTTATACAGTTTATATAGGTTATATGTTATATATGTTTTATATGCTTTGTTTTCTCGGAAGGTTTGTTCTAATAGTGTACATACATATTTTTAAAGTATACTTTAAGTGTACCTTTACAATATACATTTATATATATATACATTTTTAAAAAAAAAAAAAATAGGTTTTATATAGTTTTCTTATTGAACTAATTTTAAACAACTCCATCACTTTAACTCACAATTGATGTACTTAACACGTGAGTCTTTAGTGATGAGAGTATATATTGTTAATTGTTTTGTTATCTAATTGTCTGAAGAAGTTGCTCACACTGTGAACAACGAAAAGCGCTTAACAATTACTTGTGAATAAACTCCTCTTGCCCTCAGTTCGTGTTTCGTTGGATATTCTCTTTTGTTGACATCCAGGGATATTGTCAGGTCCCATGGAAGCTGTATTCATGGCCTTGGACAATGCAGCTTTAACCTGTGCTGCAGTAATGCTGGGTGCCTGGCATTCCTCCTGTATTGTTATTAGTCCTTTAGGGGGAGAGAGGGGTAAAGCTGACACTGAATCTGTCGGCCAGTATGTTGGCAATATCTGTTGGCTCAGTATAGGAAGGATCATTGTGCAGTAACTCAGAGCAAACCTGGGTATTGCTGTGGCGATTCTTGATATAACTATAGAAGGCTTTGTGGTTGTTATTAGTGTATGTCACAATTCTGCCTTCACAGCTGGCTTTAGAGATTTTGATGAGGGATCTCAACTTTTTGTTGAGGCTAATAAGGGAGTTTTTCCAGTCTTGGGACTTCACCTTTTTCTGCAACAGTTTCTTCCTTCTGTTATAGAGCTTATTAATGGCAGGAGACCACCAGATTGGCTTCCTTTTTTTGGAGGAGAGCGTCTTGGTTCTGTTGGGTATGGCTAGTTCCATGCATTTATGTACGTGTTCGTACAATGCATTGGTGTATGATTTGGCAGTCATACATCTATTTTCCATTGACATGGGTGCCGTGAAGTTAGTCACCTCTGTTTTTAGGAGCCCAAAGTCAGCTTTGGAGAAGTTTTTTATGGTGGTTACCTTTGCGGGGGGTGTGGGTGAGATGTGGATTTCCATGGTGATTAGTTTGTGGTCGGATCTAACCAGGGAGGAATTGACTATTGGTGTAGAGCAATGGTTGTCCATGTTAGTAATAACCAGGTCAAGGATGTTGCCTGGAATTGATGAATTCCAGGAAGAGTTGAGCCAGTGTATTGGTGCATAAGTAGTTTTCCCAGTTGATGGAGGGGTAGTTGAAGTCACCTAGTATGAGAGTGCTGGGTTGGACCCTAATAGTTTCCAGGGTGCTTAGGAACGTGGAGTGAGATTCTTGGGACATGGTTGGGGACCTATAGCAGGGTACAACCTGAATCGCCGTCTTACCCAATGTTAGTTGTACCTGAAGTATCTTGGATGTGTTATGCTGGGCTACTAGTCTGGAGCTGTGTATATCCTTTATGAATATGGAGACACTGCTGCCTTTGGAGCTTCAGTCCATGTTCTGTGGCTGAAAGGTGTGGAATGAGTTATAGTCTAATAGGGCAGGGGTGCTTTCTGCTGTTTTAAACCAGGTCTCCGTTACAGCACAAATGTTGATGTTCTCCATTTTGAGGAGTGCTTCAAGCAAGTGCATCTTGAGATTTAGACTTCTAGCATTGAGCAGCATGACCCTCAGATTGCATTTATTTATAGCTGTTATGGTGGTATCTGGTCTTTGGAATATCGCCTAAAAAAGCACTATAGGGGTGGCAAGAGCCTTAGCCAGTATCTGGAGGTGACAAATGTAGGCCATTTCATGATAAAACCTCAAAAATTCAGTTGTATTATTAATATAAGATAAAAAAATTATCCAATTCCTCCTTGGTACCCTTCCAGATGATACAAATATCATACAAAAAACTGGGTATATAACCAGAAAGAATTATAAAACTGGGACCTGTCCAAAAACTAACGCTCCCATTGTGCCATAACAATATTCACAAAAGCTGCAAGTAATATTTATTCTTGAAGGCAATGAAATTATTATTTAATACCAGTTCCAATAGGTCTTCTATTAAATTAACCTGCTCCTGGGGTACCTGTTTAGCTTCGAAATAATCACATACCCATTGAGTACTCAGTGCCTGAGGTATTACACTCTATAAATCCTGGTTTACTATCATAATACAAATTACAGATGTCCGAAATTCTGTGTTGCCGAGCATACCATGTTTGAAAGTCATATCAGCAAATGCTACTGTGCATTCGCTGATATGAACTCCAAAAACTGCACAGAGATCGCAGTAGTACAGTGTGGGATATTCATCCCTTTCCTCATTGTAGTGCGATCTAAGAGTTGAAATATATAGTTAGCAGGGGGTGTGTGGGGCACGGGGGGGGGCTTTCCCCCCTGCAAAACCATGATGTTAACTATAGGAGTTTCATGATGCGCGTGCTCCTATATGGCAATCACATGCTCAGTTCGACAACAATGTCGAATCTGCTGAATTTGTTCAGCAGATTCAACATCATTTGTAGTCGATTACTCTCACATTCGTACTTTTTTTTTCAATTTTCTGACCGGAATGATGTGCTGCTGGTTGGCATTTTGATAGTAAACCATAAATCCTTCATATCTATGGTGACCAAAATGTCATTACAATCAAAATTAATACTGTCTACCTTACCTAAAAAAATCCCAGGAATCTCTACAAATTCTTATTTCATCCAGCAAATATTACTTCAATTTAATATCTAAGTACTTTGCACATGCTGATGTAATGGAGTTTCTCCCATCAACTGTGGGGCATAAAGGTGGATCATGCAAGTTTTTATGTATTTTAGGTACCCCAGAGATAACTGATATAGTGAGGTTACTAAGATAAAAATAATTTAATAATGCAATAACAATCCAATTATCAATAAACACATCGTTCAGGCTAGTGTACATTTTCCTATTAGTGCCATTTACTTTGTTTAAGGATACTTTCTCATAAGTATCTATTTGAAGCAAGTATCTAACCTTAGCATTATAGTCCACCATATCCATGAGTACATCCCCACTCCATTTATCCGGTTTCATAACTCTAACATGTTGGCTTTTAAGTAGTTGCAGCACCTCCATTTATTCTTTACTCAAGTTAAAAATAGTCTTAGGTCTCCTATTCTTATTAAACATCAGCTCCGTAAAATCCAGCTCACAATCCTTTTCATAAGTTAAGAGTAACAGAGGTAGGGGTGGAGTATATGTACTCGCAATATTAAATTCCTTCTGTTGTTTAATGTTGTTGTATCTTTCGGCTTTTCCCGGTTAGGGGTCGCAACAGCGGAACTCCGGTCCACTAATGATTGGCAGCAGATTTTTTACGTACCGAGTTGCCAGCCCTGACGTATAACCATCAACGAAGGTATGCCCATTCATGCATGTCTCCACACAGAAGACGCTTTAGCTGAGAATCAAATGGGACAACGTCTTGCTGTGAGGCGACAACGCTACCACAGCACCACCACCGCAGTCCCTTCTGTTGTTTAATACCATCCTCAAACAAGATCTTAAAATTCATCTTTCTAAGAAATAACTTAAAATCAGTTAAAATGGTAACAACATTAGGCTTTGAGGAGGGCACAGACATCATTGCCCCAGATAACACTTTGGCAACCATACCATCAATTTCCACACTAGAATAATTAAATGCTTTAAAATCTTTTTCATCGTTAAAAACAACAATCAAGTTTTTAGTCTCATTTCCATTGTGCTTATTAAACTCATCTTCCTGTTGTTGTGTCTTTCGGCTTTTCCCGGTTAGGGGTCGCCACAGCGGAACTCCGGTCCGCTAATGATTGGTAGTTGATTTTTACATGCCAAGTTACCAGTCCTGACGCACAACCTTCAACGAAAGTACGCCCATTCATGCATGTCTCCACGCAGAAGACGCTCTAGCTGAGAATTGAACCAGACAGCGTCTTGCTGTGAGGCGACAATGCTACTGCAGCACCACCACCGCATCTTCCTGTATGTCCATTAATTCCTCTAATCAGAAGGACTGTTTGTCTCTTTTTATTTTATTAAGTACAAGATACTTTGAGCTGTGATTTTTTTTTTTTGTGTGTGTTGTGAACATGCCTTGTACCTCCTTGAGTTTTATTATGGATAGTGGTGTGCTCTTATTAATAATAAATTCTGGCTAGTCACATCTTATTCCTTGTTTTAAATAGGAACTAACATTTACTGAGAATGTCAAACATTTTATTGATGTAATCTTTAGTATTTATAACTACTAAGCCACTCCCTTTATTCGGTTTCATTAACCTAATATGCCTATTGTCAGTGATATGCCTTAACAAAATTAGTTCATCATTAGTTCATCATTAGTTAAATTATGAATATTATAAGTAGTCCTCCTCCTCAAAATCTGCCCGATGTCAAATTCACACATTTTTCAAACAAGGAAATAAAAGGATGTAGTGTGTGTGTGTGTGTGTGTGTGTGTGTGTGTGTGTGTGTGTGTGTTTGTGTGTGTGTGTGTGTGTGGGGGGGGATAAGTGCTAGGTTTGGTGCAAACATTAATAGTTATTGCTTGTGCTAAGGTGGTTGATGGTATCTTAAAAAAATATGTAGCAATGGAACACCAAATTTGTAAAGACTCCTGGTAATTTTGTAAGGGACATGAATAATAAGGAATGCAGAGAAGAGCTCAATTTTTTAACTGTGGACGTAAAAGACCTTTACACAGTCATCCCCCACAATTTAGGAATTGAATGGATGGTAGATGTGTTAGTAGAAAGAGGTGCCCCTGTAAATGAAACTAGAGTAGTTGAAGAACTACTATACATCATTTTGCAGAATAATTTTTTCATATTTAATGGTACATACTATCTACAGAAAAGAGGAGTAGCTATGGGGTCCCCATGTGGTGGTAGTTTCGCTAACTTAGTTATGGCCTTCTGGGAGCACAATTTTGTGTCTACCAGAATTAACATCAATGATAAAATCATGCATTATACATGATTTTTGGACAATATACTTATGATCATAAATGGAGATGAAACTACGGCTAAGGAAATAGTGGATGAGATGAATACCAGCACATCCTTCCTGGAATTCACAACCAATTTTGACAGGGTAAAGACTACTTATTTGGATGTGGAATTAACTAAGGACATTTTAAGGGGATGCTACTTATCTAAAATTCATCGAAAAAAAACCTACTCAAACTCATTTTTATATTACACAAGCTGCCATCCACAATACCAGAAAAAATCTATAGTCAAAGGTCAACTGGTTAGGGCAGCATGGATGATCACCTTGGATATAGAATTCATGCAGGAATGCAATAATTTAAAACAAATGTTTGAAAGAATGGGCTATCCAGAAGTGTTACTGCAGGGACTCATTGAAGAGGTCTGAATAAAAAGAAGGGGGGGGCACTTTTCACCCATTTTGGGACCGCCAGCCTTATTAGCTCATACACTTAGCCCTGCCACCTCTGAGGGTAATAGTGCTGACATAAATATGCCAACATACAGTAATAACAACAGTGATAAGAACAGATATATTGTCAGCTTAATTACTAACCTTATGGTGAGTCCATAAGGGGCACCCTGTTAAAAACAAACTGGTGTATCCTTATGGAAGACACAGATCTTAGAAAAGGAGCTAACTTAAAAAATATATTGGAGAAAGACCATAAATTGAACAATAGGAACTCAGGAATGGTTAAATGTGAAGCATGTGCCTGTTGCAGGTACATAGATATAGGTAGAGACTATACAATTGCTAAAAGGCATTTTTCGCTCACTGCTAGAGATAACTGTAACTCTAAAAGCATGGTATATTTGGCAAGATGTCAACTCTGTCTGGCTTTTTATATTGGCAAACTGATCGTAGGTTCAAAGAAAGGCTCTATGAACACATTTATAGTATAAATAAAAACAGAGAAAATAATTCTTTGGCCAACCACATTAAGGACAACCCTGGACACCACTTTAAATTTAAGATAATCAACCAGGTGACAGAGATCCTAGAGGTGGGCATACATCCCTTTTACTCGAAAGACAAGAATTATGGTGGCAACTTACTTTAAATGTGCATCGTTATCCAGGCCTTAATGAGCAGTGTGCTGTTATGTGTTTACTCAAGCTTAAAAGTTTATTATGCTGAATGAATTTATGAAATTCAGTAGAGAATGTTCTTATAAGACAATATTTTATATACTTATAGGTTTGTATGAATGCACTTTTTTGATTATTTTTATATATTAATAATGCTCCACTTATGCTTAAAAATTCTTTTAAAGTATATGTAAATATTTTTTATAAATATGTATATGCCTTTTAACAACCAGTTTTAAACTTGTGATGCAGTGCATTTTATTGGTCATGTGATTTCATGGTTATATAAGGAGGGGTTTTACTGTTTGCATTTGTCTGAAGAAGTTCATTTGATTTGAGTGAACGAAACCGCTCACACATTAAAGTTTTGGTTTGCCTTTGGAGCTGTGGCCCTTTGTTATTTATTAATATTTCTCGAACCATTGTCACCAAAATAAAGGCTAAAATTGAGTTTATGAGTAAAAAGTTTAAAATCTACTAAAATGTCATCAATTATGGCTCTTTGAGTGGGTATGAATGTTAAACCTTTTTCAAAAAGGTGGGCCCAGGCCTGATTTACAATAAAGTCACTGTAATTAAAAACTTTAAGATCACCATTCTCATTCAGAATAATAATCTGCCTTGCCTTGAAAGATTTTTATATAGCTAATTATGGCAAAGTTTTTTTGAAGCAAAAACACTACTGTTACAGCACAAGAGCAGTTTATGTGGCCGTATGTCAACCTTATCCAGGATTTTATATAGACAAAACAGAAAAATCACCAAAACTGAGAATTTATCAGCGTGTATATGATATAGTTAGGAAAATGGGAATAATGCCTTATTTAAACATGTGAAGATTACTGCACATTTCTTGTAGTTTTATGTTGTGGACAGCACTGAGGATATATCTCTGAGGCAGGGGTCCTTGGAAGGACATTTTAGAATGGAAAGAACTTAGATAGCAACTCAAGTTAAAATCCATGAATAGTTGCAGCTTAAATGATATGGTGTCTATGGGAAGTGTGTTGCGTCTTAAATCAGCTTTATTTTTGTAAAAAAATTATTTAGGTTGATATATTTTCTGGTGCAAACATAT
>NC_056748.1:851270189-851347689 GCF_019279795.1 Protopterus annectens | reverse complement strand
CCCTTTCCTCACTGTAGTGCGATCTTGGAGTTGGGATATTAAGTTGGGGGGGTGTGGGGGGAGCAGCCCCACACAGGGGGGGGGTGCAGGGGGGCTTGCCCCCCTGCATAACTGTGTGTTTAGGCTGGTTAGGTAGGTAGTTACGGGATGGGTGGGAGTGCTGTGTATTGCCAAAAATGTCGCGAGCGACATTTTTGACAATACACAGCTGTTTTTGACTTTAGGAAAATTTGGAAATGTTCATTTCCGATGTATAAATTAAAAAATGCAGACATGTTTTGTTCTGATTTTCGAATTTATGATAGTAAACCTATATATATATATATATATATATATATATATATATATATATATATATGTGATTTTGTGTGTAGTGTGTGTGTGTGTGTGTATACATATATAGATAATATATATATATATATATATATATATATATATAAATATATATATATATATATATATATATATATATATATATATATATACATACATACACACACACACACACACACACACACACACACACACACGCACACACACACACACACACAATCACAAATATATTTATATATGTGTGTATATATGTGTGTGTGTGTGTGTAGTATTTCTCATCGAAAGTGCAAAATATGAATGTCTGAAAAACTGAAGCATTAATATCGACAGGTTATTGCACATGGTCCATGAGCTTACCTCAGGGCATGCAAAACAAAAAGCAAGTATTTTTGAAGGGGAGAAGCCCCCTTACACCCCACAGCCTTTACTAATTATATTTGCTAAATCCAAGGTTGCACAATCTCCAGGGAAAGAGCATATTTCCCTACCCAGGGATTGTTGATCTCACACACATGTTGACCATCTGTTTATTTTGACCAAATGTGTCAACCAAACAGATGTCTAATTCTGAGCATTTTGCTTAAAAGTACTAAACCTGTATATACAGGTACAGCAGTAAACCTTGAATATACCCAACACTGATACTCAAGATGTTGAAAACATCGATGTTGGCACGTCACTACACATACACCAAGAAACAGCTTCAGAGCATGTAAAATTTACAGTAAAAAAATGTTTTTTCTTTGCTCGGGGGGGGGGGCAAGCCCACCTGCACCCCAACATCTCATTCTAATTATATATACTAACTCTGTGATCACACAGACATTGGGTAAGAGCATAATCCCCAACCCTGAGAATTGTGCGCTCTCGGACACCTGTCAACCAGCTGCTTAATTGATCATAAATATTCAACTAAATAGGACCACACACACACACACACACACACACACACACACACACACACACACACACACACACACACGCACACACACACACAACCTTTTGTGGAGAACTTCTCACTATATATATATATATATATATATATATATATATATACATATGTTTACTTAATTTTGTTGACAGAACCAAATGTCAGTGGTCACAGCATCAACCGCAAAATGTCAACAAAGTGGATGCCAACACTCCACTATGCAGGTACCAATCAATAACTTTAGTGCATGCAAAAAAAAAAACAAAAGTAAAAAAATAAGCCTCCCCACACACCCCCTTGCTAATTATATAAACTTACTCCAAGCACAAAGTATCGGAAAAAGGACATTTTTCCCTAACTCTAGAATTGTGCAGTTTTTGCACTCATTTTGACCATCTGTGTAGCTGACCAAATTTTGTCAACTAAACAGATGTTGACTGTCGCTCTCCCATTCTGAATACAATAGAAGTGTTTTTGTGGGTTCTTTTGAAGCAGCTTTATTTTATATAAACACATTATTTAAAGTTGCTGACTTTAACTTATATACAAACTAACAACTGCATTCATGAATTCTATCTGGGACTGATCTTACAAAATGGCTCCACAGAGTGCATGTGCTTGGCATTATATATGAACACGTAAAGCCTTGACATGCTTCTTGAAGTTACAGCACACAACACTTGCACTCCGATCTACATTGACCAAACATGGATTTGATTAAATTCAGTTCCCTACACATATATATATATATATATATATATATTTTTTTTTTTCTTTCCTATAACATTATAGTTTTATATTTTTGATGTGTGCATGATTTGTTTTGCATAGTTGCAGACATAAGTCCTTAACAGAGTGTGACCTTGGCTGTACTACATTAACAACCATGGTTACTTGCATGACCATTATGCACACTTTTCACTACTTCACTATTTACTTTATTTCATTCTTTCAAAATAAAATAATATTTGTACATTTATATTAACAGAGTTTCTGTCTTCTCATTTGTTTCCTCAGTAAGTATAGAACATTTTCTTGATTTCCAGTAATAGCAAATGAGCAGCAGTAAGTAGCTTGCCTTTTGGTCTTCTTGTAAGTAAATGTGCTAGATCATTTCTGCACCATGAGAGGTGAATCAACATACTCCAAGACTGTCAGTTATGTCTTCTAGTGGTGTGCTGTCACATTTCTTCATCATAGTTATAGTCATCTATACTATCCTTTCTGTCTGCCAGTTATGTCTTCTAGTGGTGTGCTGTCACATTTCTTCATCATAGTTATAATCATCTATACTATCCTTTCTGTCTGCCAGTTACTCTAACAGTAATAAGACCTAGGTTTTGCATGCTTGACTTCTCATTTCTTTGGAGACTTTCCAAATTCCTAGTTGATGGACTGATATCAACTGTCCAATGTAACTTCTTTATATGTACCATTCCTTGCAAGTATACTGCTGAAATCACTTATCACACTGTTTTTTGTTACATCTTTCAACTGTATGATCGCTGGGAACTTGGAGTAATAATTTACACTCAGCGGAAGCCGGGTGTATCATGCAAAGTCAGTTTCTCTTTGCATTCTCATTACGGCAAACTGACATATTTCACTCCAATGTATCATTTTCTCTGTTTGGTGAGACATCTTCATAGAATAAAGAATGTCTGTTGATTTTCCTTACATCTGACAATTCTTAAGTGGGATGTGTCTGTCTTGTCTAACGCTGCCTTTTTCTCCAGGTTAAACAGTTATCACTTACCAATTTAATCATCAGGACTTACATGCACAAGATTTCATTTATGTATGAACACTGGGCCGGAATTTCTTTGCATATTGCATTCATCTGTTGAGACAACCATTCATTATGAATTCATTCAGTACATGATTTTCTTTTTCCTTTTCTAGTAGATTTCTTAAGCTCATTTCATTTATCAGCCAAGACAGATAGCCGCACAATAACTGTATGAATTTCTACATTGTTTTGTAGCAAATTATTGTGTTGTTCCATTAAATAAGCTTTGCTTAGTATACTATGTATACACTTTGCCCTTCTAGGCTACTAATAATCCCTCACAGCAAAATTTTGTAGATTCAACAGCCACATAATTTCCTGCAGATTATAATGATATTTTGCGGGAGCTTTATGAAGAGATTTCTTTAAAATGTTTCACTGCGGTTTGCGATCTGATTACAGTAATACAAATTTGCAATAAATATAGTTGCAGAACTTTTGACAGCCATACACATCCGGCATTTCTTTTTTTGTGCATATCACAATTATGCTTCTTTTAAAGCTCTTGACACATGTACTGTTAACTTACCTTTCTACTTCAACACTGCTCCCCAGTCTCTAGTGACTTGTATGAGCATGTGGTGCAAATGGGTAAGATGCACATACCACTTAGATTTTAACTGTTCTGTGTTTTGAATGTAACAGCTGTTCTGAAGAAGTATGCGTATTGCAAATGAAAGCGCTTAACAGCAGTGTGTATATTAGCACGAAATTATTTGATTCTGGTCTTTCACAATAAACTTCAAGATTGTGGATTTAACTTTCTTACCTTATTCGAGTATAGCCTGCATCTGGTTTCTCTAAACTAGCTGAGACGGTAAAGTGAACCATCACTTTTGGTGTATTTGGTGTTGCTGTTCAGTGAGGAGAAGTTTACGTTGTTGTTGTCAGCTATGGAGAAATCTAGTGAAGTGCCGAATACTACATTGGATAAGGACGAGGTGGCCAGTATTACATTTGAGGTTCGTACATTACGAGAAGAAGTGGCATGTTTGGTGGAAGTAGTTAGTTTGTTTCAAGAAAGTGGAAAGAAGAAGACTGACATTAATAAAGCATGTGAGCCAGTGAATACATGCATTAATGTGGATAGTCAGCGATCCATTCCAAATGGTCAAGGGGAACCTGGCTTGTCTGGCCAAGTTTTATCTTACAACTTGGGTAACACTAGTCGAGACAATTCAGTTAGTAGCCTGACATCGGAAAGAGATTTTACATTTGACTTTTCATTATTTCAACGAGACGATGATGGCGAGCGTTTGGGAGCTCGCCCTAAGAGACAACAACTGGCGAAGACTTATGCAACTATGACTAAAACCAATAACATTCCATGCAAAGGTACTGTAAGCAAATCATCTAACCCATATATTAGAAATGATATTATTATTATGGGCGACAATGGTATTAACAAATTGGATGATTTTTTTAACTAGTAATATCGAATTTAAAATGACTGAAAAGACAGAAACAATATGTGATGTTGAATTAAGGGAAAAAAAGGGTAAAAATCCTACCTTAAAATTAATGATTTTTGAACTTGGTAATTTGTTACATGTTGTGAAGACTATTAAAGTAGACAATGCATATTTAACAAAGTGTATATCACTTGAAATTGTGCCTATGGGTTTAAAATTTTTTAAGGTACCAATGGGTATCAAACTTGATCATGATACTAAGAAAGAATTTAATGGTTTATTTAATTCCTTTGGAATAAGTTATATGAAAGTATTAATTAAAAAAAAATGATGAGAAACTCAGTAAAACAATTTTAAAAATAGAAAAATTGAATAATAATATAACTTCTGATTTATTATTTGAACAATGTAGCACTTTATATAATAAGCAGTTTAAATATGCAGAGACTGCAGCAGAAAAGTTATATGAGAGAAAGAACAAAAAAATAAATAGAGATATAAGGCAATATAAGGAGAACAAAGCATATAAATAGAATATTGAGCGTACTACACATAGACTTAATAGGAGAGATGAACAGGGTAGTATACAGAATGATGACTATATGAATTTTCACGGGGGACGACACTATACCCCGGTGAAAAAACAAAAATATTGGTAGAATCGAGAAAGAAGGAATTAGAGCATCAATTAGAGATATTAACAACACATGAAATAGATAATGGTTGCAATAATGAGGAATTAACACATTTAGTTATTGAAACTACAAGTGAAAATGAACAAAATGTTATTCATCATGTGAAAGATTTAACTATTTATAATTACACTAGCTATTGTATTAAAGAAGAATTAGGTACGTTGTTTATAAAAGGGATGAAATATATACCAGCGTCTAAATTTAATTTGGTTGATACTATAGTAGATGTGAAATTTTATTGTAGGAAGCTCAATTTGAGCTTATTATTTAATAAAAATAACAAGAGGAAGGTTCAATCTAAAGAGTATGAAAAACTTAAGAAAAAGAGCAGCTTTGTACCATCCCCTAATAAAATGGTGGAAAATTTTGAAAATATTGTTTGTTCAGATATTTATCAGTTTAATAGGAAAAATAATGGATATCAGTTTATCAATAATTTGACTATAAAAGAAAGGGAATGTCTAAATGATTTGATGAAAAACAATAGTATCAGAATAATGAAACCTGTGTTATACAATGCAATAGATTATGTAAATGAAATTCAAAAGTTATTGATTGAAACTGGTAATTATGAAATTACATCAATTAATGAAATCAACATTAGCTATAGAAGAATAGATATGGTAATAGAGGAATATTTATTAGATGGGAGAATAACAGAAGAAATCTATGAATTTATAAAAAATTATTCTCCCACTCTAGCAACCATTGTAGGAATACCTAAGGTCCATAAAAATGTTATTAGACCCCCATTTCATCCTATAATATCAGGGAGTAAATCTAAAACATTTAATATAGGAGTTGTTATAGATCATTGGGTTAAACCCACATATAAGAATATAAAGCATCTTATTAAAGATTCATGGGTTTTTCTTTCTCAATTGACTACAGAAAAATGGGATGGGGATCTAATTTTTTTAACAATAGATGTTGTGGATTTATTCTCAAGTATCCCAAAAGAACAAGGGTTACACTATTTTTGTAATAGTCTTACAAAATATTTGAATATGGGCGGGAATAAAATCAATTTAATAATGGACATGATGGAATTAGTATTAAATAATAATTTCATATATTATGAAGGGGACTATTACAAACAAACAAGAGGTATTGCTATGGGCACATCATGTGCCCCAATTTTTGCTAATACGGTAATGCTAGAGTGGGAGAACAAGTTCCTGTTTAATTGTAGATACTATCAATATATAACTCACTATACTAGGTTTCTTGATGATATATTTATTTTGTGGAACGGACCAGTTAACCTAATTGATGAATTCCTTATATACCTTAATAGTACAAGTAGATTTTTAAAATTTACTCATAATGTGGGTCAAGAAGGGATACCATACCTGGACATGTATATAAAGAATACCAAAAGTGGTTTTCAGTCCGAGATTTATCGAAAGAAAACCTTCTCAAATGGATACATAGAATATACGAGTCAACATCCGAGACATATATTAAAAAATATTTATAAGGGACAGTGTATCCGAGCAGCGAGAATGTCTTCTAATTATGACACCATGATTATGGAAATAATAAACATTAAATCAATGTTTTATAACAGAGGGTATCCAGAAGCTTTATTGAATGATATATCAACTTATGTAATAAAGGAATGGGGTAAAAAATATGTCCCAGTATTGGGAATAGGACAGGAATTAGATCTAAAACAAGATAATACCCAGAAGAACATAATAACGGGAAGATTATGTACGCTAACTTATTCACCATTTGTGAATGAAATTATAACTATTATTAGTAAATATTGGAAGAATCTTACACTTGCTGATGAAGTTAAGCAAGTATTAGGTGACAAGCCAAAGTTTATTTTTAAGATGGGGATGAATATAAAAAAACTATTACAAAAAGAAACTAATGGAAAGTCAATACATAATAATACAAAGAGGGCTACCACTAAATGTGGAATGTGTAGTCAATGTAAGTTTATAAATGAAAGTGAAGGTATAAAATTGAAAAATGTAAATAGGACGTATATTAAATTTAAGAAAAGGAATTGTAATTCAAAGAATATAATTAATCTAGCATCATGTTCTTCATATTCAGCCTATTACATAGGAAAAACTGAGAGGAATTTTAAGAAAAGAATTTATGATCACGAATATAGAATTAGAGTACATGATACAAAAAATGCTTTGTATAGGCATATAGAAAAGAATGGTGCTCATCATAAGTTCAGTTTTGCCATAATAGATCAGGTTTTATTTAATAATAGAGGCGGAGATATAAAAACTACTTTAAGTAAAAAAGAAAGCATCTGGCAGATATTATCAGATGCTACTAAAGATCCAGGTATCAACAATTATGTATCTATAAAACTGTTTTTAATGTAGCGCTGATACTGGTTAATAGGTTGTATTTTGTGAAGTTACACAATTGTATATATTCTTATTGATAGGTTTTAAATTATATTTTAATAACACAGTACAATATTTTATATGACTTATAATATTATTATTATATATTTTTATTGATGAGTTGTATTATAGGTTTGTGTTGTACATATAGGATATGAATTTTGTCAGTTCATAATTAAATGGAGCACTTGCACTTTAAATGAAACATACAAGAAGTTTTGGCGCCAAAAAGATTTTAAATGTTCTGTGTTTTGAATGTAATAGCTGTTCTGAAGAAGTTTGCGTATTGCAAATGAAAGCGCTTAACAGCAGTGTGTATATTAGCATGAAATTATTTGATTCTGGTCTTTCACAATAAACTTCAAGATTGTGGATTAAACTTTCATGCATTATTTGAGTATAGCCTGCATCTAGTTTCTCTAATCTAGCTGAGACGGTAAAGTTAACCGTCACTTTTGGTGTATTTGACATTTCTTCATCATAGTTATAATCATCTATACTACCCTTTCTGTCTGCCAGTTACTCTAACAGTAATAAGACCTAGGTTTTGCATGCTTGACTTCTCATTTCTTTGGAGACTTTCCAAATTCCTAGTTGATGGACTGATATCAACTGTCCAATGTAACTTCTTTATATGTACCATTCCTTGCAAGTATACTGCTGAAATCACTTATCACACTGTTTTTTGTTACATCTTTCAACTGTATGATCGCTGGGAACTTGGAGTAATAATTTACACTCAGCGGAAGCCGGGTGTATCATGCAAAGTCAGTTTCTCTTTGCATTCTCATTACGGCAAACTGACACATTTCACTCCAATGTATCATTTTCTCTGTTTGGTGAGACATCTTCATAGAATAAAGAATGTCTGTTAATTTTCCTTACATCTGACAATTCTTAAGTGGGATGTGTCTGTCTTGTCTAACGCTGCCTTTTTCTCCAGGTTAAACTGTTATCACTGACCAATTTAATCATCAGGACTTACATGCACAAGATTTCATTTATGTATGAACACTGTGCCGGAATTTCTTTGCATATTGCATTCATCTGTTGAGACAACCATTCATTATGAATTCATTCAGTACATGATTTTCTTTTTCCTTTTCTAGTAGATTTCTTAAGCTCATTTCATTTATCAGCCAAGACAGATAGCCGCACAATAACTGTATGAATTTCTACATTGTTTTGTAGCAAATTATTGTGTTGTTCCATTAAATAAGCTTTGCTCAGTATACTATGTATACACTTTGCCCTTCTAGGCTACTAATAATCCCTCACAGCAAAATTTTGTAGATTCAACAGCCACATAATTTTCTGCAGATTATAATGATATTTTGCGGGAGCTTTATGAAGAGATTTCTTTAAAATGTTTCACTGCGGTTTGCGATCTGATTACAGTAATACTAATTTGCAATAAATATAGTTGCAGAACTTTTGACAGCCATACACATCCGGCATTTCTTTTTTTGTGCATATCACAATTATGCTTCTTTTAAAGCTCTTGACACATGTACTCTTAACTTACCTTTATACTTCAACACTGCTCCCCAGTCTCTAGTGACTTGTATGAGCGTGTGGTGCAAATGGGTAAGATGCACATACCACTTAGGTGCTGGCACTTCTGTAACAAGCCTTTTCAAAATCTTAAAAGATTTATGTTATCATACTGATCAAATAAATCTGTCTCATGCTACAGTACTATTCTCAATGAGAATTTGATTCCAGATATGTTGGCTATGAACTTAAAATAGGTTGTAAGTTTTCAAAATAAACTCATAAGAGCTAATTTATATTCTGATTTTTGCATCTTAAACATTGGGTTAAGTTTTAACATATCCAACTTCAGTGTGCCTGACAACAAAAATGGCCTTTATACTTGCATTAATCACATATTTTTGACATTTCCTCTTATTCAGCTTCAGACCTTATTGTCTTAGTCTAGCCAACAACTTGATTATTTTTGCATCATATTCTTTGTTAGCTCTCCAGACAAGCAAAACATTTATTTTACTGAATACATGATTCAAACTCTGTTATTCAACAGCTTGATTACTTTTGCATTGCATTCTTGTTTGTTAACTCCCTAGGCAAGCAAACCATTTATTTTATTGAATATGTAATCCAAACTGTTATTCAAAACAGCTTGATTACTTTTGAATTGCATTCTTGTCAGCTCTCCAGACAAGCAAACCATCTATTGTATTGACTACATGATTCAAACTTTCTATTTATGCATAATCTGTTTGGAATACTTCTGTGTTAATGAAATACCAAATGTCAGTCTTAGAATTCTGTAACTATCCAGTAGGATGTTGGAGGCACATAGCTTTGAAACTGCCTCATCTGGTATGATTTGTTAACAGCCTAGCTTAGCATCCAACACTATGTATAGCTGAAGCAACCTCTTGATCTGTTTACAGTGGTTAGTGCTTTCTTTTACTGATCCTTTTTAGATCATTAAAGGGTCTAGGGAAATCCTAAGCTTGTCTTGCTGTACAACTGTAAGTGTCGTATTAACCCATTCAGGCAGGTCAAGCTGTTTGACAGTCATACCAGTTCTTGTTTTACATGCATTCTTTCTAAGAGCAACAGTGCTACCTATGGTAAAAAGTTACTCATATCACTTCTGGAGATGCTTTGATATGGTATTCCTTTGGAAGTCAGCTTAATTCAGCGAATACACAGGCATGTTTTTTGCAAAATATCATTATAATCTGTAGTTTCCTCATCAGCTTGATTTTATTATTGTTTTTTACTTATCTGTTTATGTCTCAGTGATATACTGGTAGCTGTATTCCTACTGACCTTAGTAAGAACTTTCTGGGACTCCCTAAGAGATACATCTGAGATGACTGCTGCATAACTGTATAGATTACTCTGTACCTTATTGTGAAGTCTCTTCTCTGTACTTAAGCTACTCATCTGTCAAGTGGTCAATAATTTTTTTTGATTTATCACATTTTCCAAAGTCACAGAAAGAACTTTGTTTTTGGTGTCATTGACTTCTATTTTCTCTGTTCTCTCTGTTGAAGTAGTTCAAGAATCTCTTATAATGGAGAGAAAGAGAAGCATAGGTCATATTAATTTTTATAGGTTTACTACAAGTATTGAAAGACTGGCACACATCTCTTCATGGTAAATCATTCTTAAAGACAACACATAGTGTGATGACTTCATTCAATTACATGATTTGAAACTGTTCAAAATGGTCTAATAGCTGGCAAAAGTTTATTGAACCAGGTGTCTCTCTTCCCAATACCCTCTGTTTATTCCTTTTCAAGCTTCTTCTACAACCAATCAACATCTTTGATTATGCACTAGCTAATGAATCTTTAGTGACCCGTTTGTCCAAAAATTATTTTCTGAGAAGCTGCAAATCATGCATCTTTGCCGCAATGTGAGGTAAGACTGCTATCTATGTTATTATATGCAGTGGGAAATTTTTACCACCCACTGAAATATATTGCATTACAAGTAAGAAGAAAAAAGTTTTGTCTTATTCCAGTGTGCTTGGCAGCTGCACTGTAACAAAGATCAGTGCAGCTACCAAAATATCATACATTATATCTGCAATTATTTTGTCCACTGATTGGTAAAATTCACAAACAGTTTATTAATAACACAATTCCTTGTTCAAATATATAGTTATATATTAAAGTGTACCTGCTTCTGTCCCATTGTTCTTTTTTTTCAAAATGCAGCTACCCTACTCATCAGTTTCCTTCCCAGCTACTTCCTAATGACACGCTCACAAACTGAACTCCTAAGAGCTAGCATCAGCTTTTCACCAGCAGGAATTCTGAATTTTTATAAGTAGTTGAAACAATGAGGATATGCATCTCAGATTGCTCAGCAATGAATAATTACAATCATCAATGAATGTTACTTTAATATTTATGGTTAGTCTGTTATAAAATGATAAGTTTCATTTCCGAGACTCATAAGTGCGAGTGCCAGAATAACAAGATTGAAAGTATGAACATAGGGCTTACATACATATTTGAGATCTCTGTGGATTACAGCATTCCCTATTATCCATGGCAGCCTGATGTTGGAGGTAGCATTTATAAATTCATGTAGTAGGGTGTGGGGGTGCTGACTCCCTGAATAAAAACAAATTTAAAAGTCAGCAAAGATTGTCAACGTTTGCTGTTCTCCTGTAGATTTGCATTTTTTCATAGTTACTAGATTCAAAGATAAAGGTCTTGGACCTCTGAGTAGGGAGCCTTATAAATTATGCTTCATACAGTGATCCATTTTATCACACTGCTGATTTTGCTTTTCCTGTTTTTCACAGAGTCATTGGAAAATGTGTCATGCTTCATCAGTTTTTTACAATTATGAAATGTAACATGAAAATGTATTAAAAATATGCACTTTTATCATCACCACCTAAAAGTCTGTGTCAGGATGACAAATAATGGAGGGGTATTATCACTGCCACATGATGAGGCACTATGGGTGACACATAATGGGGGTTATATCACTGCCACCTGCAAGTGCATTTCAGGGTGACAGATAATGGGGTGGTGTTATCATCACCACTGGAATGTGCACGTCAGGGTGACTTATGATGCATGAGTCTTATCATCTCCAAATGAAAGTGTGTGTCAGGGCAACATATAACGGTGGGTATTATCATTGCCAACTGAAAGTGTAGGTCAGGGTGACACAAAATGGGGGGGTATTATCATTGTCACCTGAAGGTGCATGTCAGGGTGACACATAATGGGGGTATTATCATCACCACCTCAAAGTGCATGTCAAGGTGACAGATAATGGGGGGGGGGGTATTTTCATCACCACATGATGAGGCCAATGGTTTGACACATAATGAATGGGGTCTTATCATCGTCACCTGATACTGCATGTCAGGATGTAACATAACGGGAATATTATCATTGCCACATGATCAGATCGGTATACATGCATTTGTGCAAATGACCGATGTGCGAACGCGAACGTATTGACAGCAGAATCCCAGGATCACAGAATATTGAATCTGTGGATGTCAAACCCGAGATTACTGAACACCGGCCAGGGTACTATTCCTCCCTCTGGACCCATAGTAGCGCTTGTTGCAGCAGTTGTGCGATTGGGAATTTCAAATTCGACATTGCGAGCGACATTCTGAGCATTCGGGCATACGAGATTCGACATTTAGGTTTGGCGTTATGACGGATCGACCTTCGGTCACAGGACCAAATGTATGCAAACCGATCAGATCCTATGGGTGACACTTAATAGAGGAGTATTATAATCGCCTCCTGAAAGTGCAAGTAAGGAGACTAATAATAAGAAAGTATTATCATCGCCACCTGAAAGTTCATGTCAGGGTGACACTAAATATGGAGGGATTTTTATCACCTCCTGAAAGTGCATGTCAAGGTGACACATGTGGAGGATATTATCATCGCTACTTGAAAGTGCATGCCAGGGTGACACACAGTGAGGAGTATTATCATTGTCAGCTCAAAATACAAGTCAAGGTGACACATACTGGGGAGGTATTACCACTGCTACTTCATGAGATTCGATGGGTGATGTGTAATAGAGCGGTGTTACCACTGCTACTTAATGAGATTCAATGAGTGACGTGTAATAGAGGGGTATTATCAGTCACCCTTCATAAGGGATGCCAGCAACAACCTGCTCACCAGCCCAGAGGACATCAAAGGCAGATGGAAGGAGTATTTGAAGCAGCTTCGGAATGAAGAAAACCCCCCCAGAGAAGCTGTACTGCCCCAGAAACAGTCTATGATGAGAGAAGAAGAGGAGCCCACCCTAGAAGAAGTAAGAAAAGCACTAAGGAAGATGAAATCAGGGAAAGCAGCAGGCTCAGATGAGGTCACAGCAGATGTGATAAAGATGCTGGGTGATATAGGGGAGAAATGGCTCCTGAGGGTACTAATAGCAGTGTGGAGAGAAAGGCATATCCCAGATGACTGGAGAATAAGCATACTCATGTCAGTGTACAAGAACAAAGGGGTTCTGGAGAGGGTGATTTATAAATGGATACGCAGAGTAGTAGAATGTGAGATGGGAGATGAGCAGTTTGGATTCAGATCAGGATACAGCACAACTGACCCGATGTTTGCATTGAGACAGATACATGAGAAGAATCTAGAGATGAGTAGATAGTCCAACTGGGCATTTCTAGACTTGGAGAAAGCATATGAGAGGGTCCCAAGAAAACTGATCTGGGCAGTACTGCGGTGGTTTGAAGTCCCAGAAACATTGGTAGAATTAGTGCAGGCTATGTACAAGGACCCAATGACTCAAGTATGAGCAGTGTTCAGCCTCACAGAGGGGTTCCCAGAGGGTGTGGGTGTACACCAGGATTCAGCTCTGAGCCCACTGCTGTTCATACTGGTGATGGACTATATTAGCAAACAAGTTGGAGGGGACAGATCAACAAAGCTGATGTATGCAGATGATGTGGCAGTACAGGCAGACTCTGAGCTAGAAGTTCAGCAAAGGATAGGAGAATGGAATGCAACTCTGAAGGCACATGGGATGAAACTAAGCACAGATAAGATGGTGGTAATGGCAGCAAATTGGGGAAATCAGAAGAAGCTGACAACAGAGATAGAAGGGAAGATAGTGGAACAGGTAAACGACTTGAAGTATCTGGGAGGGGTAGTTGAGGAGAAGGGAAGTCTCAATGAAGAGGTCAAAGCTAGAATCATAAGGGCTGTGGTCAACTGGCATAAAGTATCAGGTGTAGTCTATGACAGAAGAATGCCAAAGAAGCTGAAAAGTAAGGTGTACAAGACAGTGGTGCGACCAGTACTACTGTATGGTATAGAAACCTGGGCAGTAAAGGTAGAACAATTGAAGAAGCTAGAGGTGATGGAAATGAAGTGCCTGAGAAAGGTGATAGGATGCACACTGTTGGACAGACAAAAAAATGAGGGCATAAGAGCAGAAGCCAAAGTAGCTCCAATTGCAGAAAAGATCAAAGAGAACAGACTATGGTGGTTTGGGCACATGTGTAGAAAAGCAGAAGACAATCTGGTGAGGAAGATTTGGGACATGCAGGAAGAAGGTAAGAGGAAGTGAGAATGTCCAACAAAGAGGTGGACGGATTGTGTGAAAGAAGATCTGCGATAGTCAGGCATGAGTGTTGAAGAAGGCAGGAGTGTGCCACTGAATCGAGAGAGTTGGCAACAGTTAACGTGATACCCCAAACCCCATGTAGAAAAATCGGAAAAGGGGGATGATGATGATCATCATAACCTAAAAGGGCATGCCAGGTTGACACGTAATAGTAGGGTATTATCATCGGCACTTCAAAGTGCATGATAGGGTCACACATGACTGGGGGGGGTCTCTCATCACCAACACAAGAAAGTGCATGTCAGGGTGACATACAATGAGAGCATTTTCTGATTGCCATCAGAAACTGCACACCAGGACATCTCATAATGAGGAGGTTTTATAATTGTTAACATGACAGGGCATGTCAGAGTGACACATAACATGGGGTTTATATCATCACAACCAGAAAGTGCATGTCAGGTTAACACATACTAGGTGATATTATCATTGCCACCTGAAAGTGCATGTCAGGGTGACATATAATGGGGGGGGGGGGTACTATTATCGCTACCTGAAAGTGCATGTCAGGGTAACACATAAGAGGGGTATTATCATTGTCACCTGAAGGTGCATGTCAGGATGACTTATAATGGGTTGTATTTTCATGATAAGGTTGAATGGGTGATACATAATGCAGGGATAACCTAACAGTCACATAAAAGTGCATGTCACACTGACACATAATGTGGGGTTATTATCACCACACCTCAAAGTGCATGTCACGGTGAAACAAAAAAGGCAAGTATTACCATTTTCACTTGAATGTTCTTATCAGGGTGACGTACTGGAGCATTATCATTGCTACCTGAAAGTGCATGTCAGGGTGACACAAAATGTGGGGGGCATTATCATCGGGTTCCTATTAGATGACCAAAGACGCATTCTGTTGAATGCGTCTTGGTCGAACTTAAAACAACGAAAAGGCAATATAGCGAAGCGGCTTTTAAGCAAATTCTTTCCCAGGGAAAGAATTTGCTTGGCTGCTTCCATTACTTTGCCATTTTTGGCACTGTAGTGGGATCTAGGAGTTGGTATATTTAAGTAGGGGTGTGTGTGGGGGGCACAGCCCCCACACCGGTGGGTGTGGGGGGTGAAGCCCCCCACTTTATGTATTCTTTCAAATTTATTTTTTTGGAACAGCGTTTTTTTTCCCTTGGAAAAAATTGCTGTTCTGACCTTTCGAGATTGTAAGTGTTCGCTTACATGGGGTTGATTATTCATTGTTCGCTTTTTTAAGCATTTGATGATATAATATAGACCCTTATCATCACCATCTGAAAGTACATGTCAAGGTAACAAATGCCGGGGGTGCGTATTATCATCGCCACCTGAAAGTGCATGTCAAGGTGACACATAAAGGGTGTTACATTATCTTCACCATCTCAAAGTGTATGTCATGGTTACACATATTTGTAGGGGGTATTTTCATTGCCACATGAAAGTGCATTTTGAGGTGTAACATAATGGTGGTACTGTATGCCAGCTAAAAGTGCATGTCAGGAGGGCACATAATAAGGGAGTATTGTCTTTGACACCTGAAAATGAAAGTCCGTGTGACACTAAATGCGCAGATGTTATCATTACTACCTGAAAATGCATGTCAGGATGACACATAGGAGTATTATGGCCACCTGAAAGTGCATGTTAGGGTGACAGATGAGGGAATTATCATCACTAACTGAAGGTGCACATCAGGTCATCTGATGGGTGACACATAATGTTCTTATAAATTATGTTTTGTATAAGGAACCATTTTATCACACTGCTGATTATGCTTTCTCTGTGCTTCACTGAATCATTGGAAAATATGTCATGCTGCATCAGTTTTTCACCATTATGAACTCTAACATGAAAATATATTAAAGGAGATGCACCTTTATCATTGCCACCTAAAAGTGCATGGTAGGATGACACGTAATTGGGGGTATTATCATTGCTACATGATGAGGTCCAATGGGTGACACATGCCCTTTCATGTGGCAATGATAATGTTTCCTTATTATGTGGCAGACATACACGAACTTTCAGGTGGAGATAATAACAGCCCTTCAATATGTATAGCCCATTGGGCCTCATCACGTAGCGATGAAAATGCTTTTCCATAATCTGTCACCATGCCACTTTCAATGCTAAGTGTCGCATAGCTATGATAATACCCACCTTTGTGTTTCACTGTGACATGCACTTTGAGGTGGCAATGAAAATACCCAAGCACCAAACAGGACCAACACTGAGGTAAACCACTACTGGAGAAGAAGAAAATCCAAAATCAAGAACAAAAAAACCTGCTGGAAACACTAAGCAGATCTGTAGTATTTTATACAAAAAGCAATAAAACCACAAAGCTTTCAGGCTAAATACTTTCTTCAGTGTGTAAGTAACAGCTAGTATAATCACATTTCCATTAAAACAGATTCAAACTAAAACCATGTGACACAGCCCCAATCAAAAAAATATAATCAATTAATTATTTAAATATGATAAAAATAAGGAAATCAGCATCTAAAAGTACAATAAAAGCATTTCACATAACCTAAAACATAACGGCACAGTGATGTAGTGGTCAGCATTTTGGCATTATCCCCTGACATTCACTTTCAGGGGGCTATCATAACACCCCCATTATTTGTCACCCTGACACCCAGTTTTAGGTGGTGATTATAATTCCCCCCGATTATGGTTCATCCTGACATACACTTTCAGGTAGGGCTGATAATACTGCCCCATTATGTATCATCTTGACATTCACTTTCAAGTGGCGATGACACTACCCTCCATTATGTGTTACAGTGACAAGCACTTTCAGGTGGCAATGAAAATATCACCCCATTATCTGTCAACCTGACATACACTTTCAAGTGGTTATAATACCCCTGCACTATGTGTCACCTTTACATGCAGTTTTTGATGGTGATGATAAAACCCTCCTGTTATCTCTCACCCTAACATGCACATTCAGGCGGTGATGATAGTTCCTCCCCATTATGTGTTACGCTGATATGCACATTCAGGTGGTGAAGATAATATCTTCACCATTACGTCTAATCCATTGGATCTCATGATGTCTGATGATAATACTCACATTATGTGCCACCCTGTCATGAACTTTCATATGGCAATAATAATATTCCCCCTGTTATATTTCACTCTAGCATGTGCTTTCAGGTGAAGAGGATAATACCCCCAAATAAGTGTCACCCTGACATGCACTTTCAAGTGGCAATGATGATACCCATCCATTCTGTGTTTCCCAGACATGCAGTTTCTGGTGGTGGTGATAAATGCCCTAGTCATGTCATGCAATTTCTGGTAGTGATGATAACACCGCACCATTATGAGTAACACTGACATGCACTTGTAGATGCTGAGGATAATATTGTCCCATTATGTATTACCATGACAACCACTTTCATGTGGCAGTGATAATACCTCCAGTATGTGTCACATTGACATGCACATTCAGGTGGTGATAATAATACCCCCACTATCCTATGTCAACCTGACATGCACTTTTATGTGATGATAATGCATCCACATTATGTGTCATCCTTACATACACTTTCAGGTGGTGGTGGTGATATTACACCTCCATTATAATTCACCCTGACATGCAGTTTCACGTTAGCGATTATAATACCCCCCCATTATGTATCATCCTGGCATGCACTTTCTGATGGCGATGATAACCACCCCATTATGAGCCACACTGACATGCAGTATCAGGTGGTGATGATAGTTCCTCCCCATTATATAAGTGTCATCCTGACATATATTTTCAGTTGGTGATGACAATACGTATGTGTCACCAATCAAATCTCATTATGCGGTGAGGATAATATCACCATTATCTGTCACCCTGACATCCACTATTAAATAGCGATGATAATTCCGCCATTATTTATCACCCTGTCATGAATTTTTAGGTGGTGATGTTCATACCCCCCCAAATATATTTCACCATAACTTCACCATAACTTCTAATTTCAGGTGGAGATGATAATACCCCACAATATCTGCCACCCTGTCATGCGCTTTCAGGTTCTGATGATAATACCCATCCATTATATGTCACCAAGATATTCACTTTTAGGTGTCTGGGTAATATTCTCCCATTATGTGTCACCCTGACATGCACTTTCAGGCACCAGTGATAATACCCCACCCAGTATGTGTTACCTATTGGATCTCTTCAAGTGGCAATAATAATATCCCCATTATCTGTTACCCTGACATGCATTTTCAAGTTGTGATTATAATGCCACCATTATGTGTCACCCAAACAGACTTTTTCAGGTAGTGATGATAATACCAGACCATTATGCATCACCCATCACACCTCATCAAGTTGTGATGATAATACTCCCCATTATGTGTCACCCTGACATGCTCTTTTGGGAGGTGATGATAAAACTCCCCTTTTTTGTCACCCTGTCATGTACTTTCAGGTGGGGATGAAAATTCCCCCATTATATATCAACCTGGCTTGCACTTTCAGGTGGTGATGCTAATGCCCATTCATTACATTTCACTTATTGGACCTTATCAGATGGTGATGATAACACCTACTTGATTATGTGTCACACTGATATGAACTTTTAGATGTTGAAGATGATACCCCTATGAAGTGTGACCCTGACAAGCACTTTCAGGTGGGAGTGATAATACCTTCCAGTTACATGTCCCACATGCACTTTCTGGTGGCGATGATATTACTTCCCCCATTACTTTTTATTCATTGATCTTCAGTGGCAATGGCAATATCTCGCATTATGTGTTACCTTGACATGCAATTTTAGGTGGCAGTGATAATACCCTCCCGTTATGTGTCACCCAGACATGCACTTTCAGGATGTGATAATAATACCCCTCCGTTATGTAACACCCATCAAACCAATTATGTGTTACTTGAACATCACTTTCAGGTGGTGATAATGATACCTTTCCCATTATGTGTGACTCTGACATGCACTTTCAGGTGGAGATGATAATACTTCCCCATTATCTGTCACCCTAACATGCACTTTCAGGAACTATGATAATACCCATTCATTACTTGTCTCCCTGACATCCAGTTTTAGGTGGTGATTATAATTCCACCCATTATGACTCACCCTAACATGCACTTTCTAGTAGCACTGATAATAACTCCCCATTATGTGTCACCTTTACATACACTTTCATGTGAAGATGATACTACCCTCCCATTATGTGTTACAGTGACAAGCACTTTCAGGTGGCAATGAAATTATCACACCATTTTGCATCAGCCTGACATACACTTTTATGTGGTTATAATAGCTCTGCATTATGTGTCACCTTTACATGCAGTTTCTGATAGCGATGTTAAAGCCCTCCCATTGTGTGTCACTCTAGCTTGCACTTTCAGATGGCGATGATAGTTCCTCCTCATTATGTCTTACCCATCAGATCTCATCCTGTTCAATAATAATGCCTCCCATTATGTCACCCTGACATGCGCTTTCAGGTGGTCATGATAATACCCCAATTATGTGTCCCCCTCTCATGAACTTTCGTATGGCAATAATAATATCCACCCCATTATATTTCACCCTAACATGTACTTCCTGGAGGAGATGATAATACCCCTAAATAGTTGTCACCCTGACATGTACTTTCAGGTGGGAATGATAATACGCATCCATTATGTGCCACCCTGATATGAACTTTCTGGTGGTGGTGACAATAACCCCTCATCATATTTCACCAAGTCAACACTTTCAGGTAGCAATGATAACACCCCACCATTATTTTCAACACTACCATGCAATTTTAGCTGTTAAGGATAATATCCTCCCATTATGTGTCACCATGACAACCCCTAATGGCTCTGCACTATGTGCACCCATCGTATCTCATCATATGATGATGATAAAATCCTCCATTATGTGTTACCTTGGGATGCATTTTCAGGAGGCAGAGATGACACTCATCATTGCGTATGACCATGACATGCACTTTTAGGTGCTGGACATAATACTCCTCCTGATTATGTGTGACCCTGATATGCATTTTCACTTGGTGGTGATAATTCCCCCATTATGTGTCACCCTGACATGCACTTTCGGGTACTCATGATAAGTCCCCCCATTATGAGTCACCCTTCTGAACTCTCCATGTGGTGATGGTAATACCTTCCAATTATGTGTCTCTCTGCCATACACTTGCAGGTGGCGATAATAATATCCCCTATTATGTGTCACCCTACATGCACTTTCTAGTGGCGATGATATTACCACCCCATTATGTGTCTCCCATCGATCCTCATCATGTGAAGATGATAATACCATGCATTATGTGTTATCTTGCGATATTCTCCCATATGGCAAAAATAATAAAATAATACCCCCACATTATGTGTCACCTTGACATCTACTTTGACGTACCGATGATAATACCACCATTATGTGTTACCCTGTCATGCAGGTTGAGCTGGCAGGATAATACCTCCTATTATGTGTTACCCTGACATGCAGTTCGAGCTAACAGAATAATACCCCCTATTATGTGTCAGCCTGACATGCACTTTCATGTGGAAATAATAAAACTCTCCTTTTATGTAACACCCATTGGATCTCATCAAGTGTTGATAATTATACCATCTGATTATGTATATCACCCTACTATAACTTTCAGGAGGTGGTAATAATACCCTTCCAATTATGTATGACACTGACATGTACTTTCAGATGAAGATGATAATACCCCTCCATTATATATCAACCTGACATGAACTTTCATGTGGCAATAATAGTAGCCTCCCATTATTTGTCCCTCAGACATGCACTTTGAAGTGGTCATGATAATACACTCTATTATATATTACCCTAACTTGCACTCTCTGGCTGCCATGATACTACCCCCATTAACTGTCACCATCACATGCAGTTTCAGGAGAATATGATGATACCCCCATTACGTGTCTCCCAGACATTCAGTTTCAAGTGGCAATGATAATTCCTATCATTATGGTTCATCCTGACTTATACTTTCAGCTGGCACTGATAATACCTTCCCATTATGTGTCACCTTGACATTCATTTTCAAGTGGTAATGATAATACTCCCCATTACATATCACCATAACTTGCACTTTCAGGCCTGCAATGATAATACTCCTCATTATAAAATAGTAGCAACTGCAGGCTGCTGAATAATCTACGACAAGGAAAGGTTCCACCAAAAGCAATTTAATAAACCCAGGACAAAAACGTGGTAGTTAGCGCTGTCGTCTTATTTTGATGAATAAAACTTCTTCAGACAAAATGATTACTCAATACACTCCCTTAAGTACATTAATTGATTAAATCACATGATAGAAACTCATTTAAAAATTAAAGCTACAATAACCTACCATAAAATAGAAAAATGCAAAACTCATGAAGTTCATTCAACTAGTGAAACACTGAATAAGATAGCCACAATAAATAAGCTATTAGAAATACCCTAAAAATTTGAAATTGTATAAAAATTTAAAGCATTATATTCATAAATAAATTCAATTTTGTTCATGAATTTAAAAAACATTATATATGTACTAGGAATGCTCTAAACTAAGCAACCAAAATGCATGTAAATTACATGAAAAATTACATAAAGGAAAATTATATAAAAATAATTTAAATAATTAATATAAAGGTATGTAAAAGTTACTACCTCTGGAGACTCCTGAACTTCAATACACTGGCCAATGAACTCATATCATTCAGGCCTGGTGGACAATATGCATTCGTTCTTATTTGCCACAGGAGTTCCTGTAATTCTAGCAATAGGGAGAAAGGTACACCTCTTGGATTAAATTCAACCTGGCCAATAATACAAAAACAAAAACTGTGCTGTGGATATTCCTGAACATGTTTTGCAAGGGCATTTTCAACCTTAAATTTTTTGATACTGTACACATGTTCGTAGAGTCTGTCTACGGTCAGTCTTGCTGATGTAGAAGCAAGGACAGAGTCTACAGGTGGCCAAATAAACAACACTTCTAGAAAGGCAGTTGTACCTTCAATTGATGGAAAATTTTCTACCCCTTATAGTGAAATTCCTTTCTACCTCCATGTATCCACAGTAAGGACAGTTTTTGCATTTGTACATACTGGTAGTTCTAGGCTTGGGGTTACTCACCCTCTCCAACATTTTTTTTTTAAATTTGGACCTCTTCTATAAGTAAACCTAGGTGATGCTTCAATAATAGGAATTAAATCAACGTTTGATAGTAATAAGTTCCAATTCTTAGAAATTATCTGGCTGATAACATAAGTGTCTACAGTAAAAGATGTAATAAAGGCGGGCTTATATGGTTCTGAGGTAGGTGGATAAAGAGAATTAACAATCAAGGGGAGATTAAGACCCACAATTGGTTTAATTTGACCACTAGATCTTTTACACTGTACTTCAAAAACAAAATCATCCATTAATTGAATAGGGTAACCCCGTTTTAAAAACATATTGTATAAAAGTTGACATTCTGCCCTAAAATCATCCTCATCTGACACCATCCGTGCCGCTCTCACCAGTTGACCCTTCACTACAGATCTTTTCTGCTGATATGGGTGACAACTGGTGAAATGGAGGAATGAATTAGAATATGTTGGCTTCCTATAAACTCTTGCCTTGAAAGAACTTGTGTTTTTATCCTTGAATAATTCAACATCAAGATAAGTTATACTCTCTGTACCTATACTGTGTGTAAATTTCAAGAATTAAGTAGACCCATTTAAGTAGGTCACAAAATTCGAAATGTCATCAATGGTAACTTCAAATATAATAAAAATATCATCTAGGTATCTTGTGTAATAATAGATTTTCTTCCTGAATGTATTATTACTATTAAAGATGTGTTCCTGCTCCCAGTGGGCCATTACAAGATTTGCGAAACTTGCCCCACATGGGGAGCCCATCGCAACACCTATCTTTTGTAAGTAATAACCTCTATTGAAGATGAAAAAATTATTGTTTAATATTAAGTCAAGAAATTCCTCTATTAGTTCAGTCTCCCTTGGTAAACAACCATTTGTTCTTACCAGATCAACTACCCATTCAATACCCATGTTAATCAGTATGACCGTGTAGAGATCTTTAACATCAATCGTTAAGAGCAAGAAGTCATCCTTATACTCCAGGCCATTGATACTATTCAAAAATGACCGCGAATCTCTACAAATATAGTCAAACATACCAACATATTTTTTTAATACCTTATCAACATGCTTAGCTATTGGGTACATAATAGAATTTCTCCCATTGACAACGGGGCATAATGGTGGTTCTTCAAGAACTTTATGGACCTTTGGAATACTAAAGATCACAGGAGTAATGGGAGCTAAACTAGATAAATAATAAAAGAGGTCCTAGGAAATTCTAGACTCAATAAATAAATCATTCAGGAAGGTTTTGATCTTCTGCTGGGCTTGGTTCATTTCATTCAAGGAAGAATAAGTATAATGGTCTGAGTCAAGTAATTTTTCCATACGGCTAATATAGTCATCATAATCAAAAAACACTAGCCCTCCATCCTTGTCGGGTTTAATCACTCTAACATTTTGAAAACTCAAGAAGCACTCCAACTTCTCCCTATCCTGTTTTGTAAAATTGCCAGGTCTATTTGAAAATCTATGCAAGTTCCGCTCAAGTTTTCCACATAGATCTAGTTCACAGATCTGTTCAAAAACCTGTAAACATTGGGGCAAAGGTGGGTTAAAGGTAATCAACACTTTACACTCATTAGATATTCTAGGCTGATCCTTAAATAAAAGTTGCAAATTCAATTTACGTACAAATAATCTTAAGTCAATCATTGTTCTGAACTGGCCCTCAGGTCAGGGACGAAAGACAAACCCTTTGACAATAGATCAACCAAAGGGGTATCAATATCCAAGCTAGAGTAGTTGAAAACCTTAAAATCAGAGTCAGTGTTATATATAATGTGAAGATTCCTGGTAGGAGCTCCATTGTCCAAACTGCAAACTCCAGCTAGGAGATCACTAGCTGGAACAAAAATGAGTTCTGAACTACTCTGCTCGGACCCACATTCTTCCCCTGAGGGAAATGCCCATAATGGGTTGAGTCCATATATTGCCTGCCTTTCCGATGAAAATTTACAGAATTGTTAGTTGTATTGGGCTCCAGTTGGTCGATGAAAGTGTTATAATCAGTTGAATTAACAAAATTACGGTTGGTGGAGTCATTATTGTTCATGTTTCTTCTATTATTGTTCTTTAATTGACCTTTCCAGTTCGGGTTGTGGTTACTTGTATTACATGAATTCTGACCCCGTCCAGTAGTGACAGCCTCTGCATAACTGCAGCTAGGAATAGGCTGATCAGTAAATTCTGTGCATTGCTCATTGAGGGGTTGATTCCCATAATTGCTATCTTTGGGATGGGGATGGTTTGAGGGGTTAAGCCATTCTTGTGTTGGTGGTGGCTTAGGATAGGCTGTACCCTTGATATAGTCATTGTTGCCACATATAAGCTTTTTATTTTTAGTTGCCTTTAATTTAGTTAAATGACCATTTATACTAGAAAAAATATGTTCATAATCAAACTTGCAATGATTAAAATCTGCATCCTTAGTTACTGAACTGTCCAACAAACCAATCTCCACATTTAAGTCATCAATAATTTTTAAATAATGCTTAATAAATAGTTCAATTAACTCCAATCCTTGCTTATCAAACAGAACTAGTAAATCATGATGGAAAGGAGAGTCAAACACTAACCCTGTCGGGAAACGCCAAGATCTAAGCCCCTTTGGAACCTGACGCCTAGTCAGGCATTCCTTAAAGTATGCTACTTCAAGCTGGAGCTTCTTTGCTTTAAATGACTTAATATCAAGCATTTTTAAATTCTCAGTTATGGTCAAATTGTTGGTTCCATTAACAATCATTGAATTTTCGACAGAAGCAGCACTATCGGCACTAAATAAGATAGGTTGCTCAAGCCATTGTTTTAAATTAATACTACTAATGTTAGAATCCTTCACACAGTTTAAATTAATGTTAGCATCAACAGACATGCTGGCAATAGTGTTACCTGGTTGTACTGTAGTCCTGTTAGCTGCTGCTGACTGTATAACCCGCGTTTCACTCTGGGTTGGCAGTTGGAAAGAACCTGGTTGTGAAACTTGCACATCGCGGCCATTACTAAGCTGAGAAACAGGTAATACATCCTGCACATCACGGCCATTACATACACTGTTGACGGCTTGTAGATTCACAGTTGAGTTCCCCTTCGGGTCAGACTCATTGGCACGAAGTAGAGAAGTTCTGTTCTTTAATGTAGCAGTACGGGAAGCATGAAAATCAGTTGCAGGGACCGATTTAGGAAGGGAATTGATGGTTGCTGATAGATCATCCACTTTTTTAGTCAAAGTTAAAACCACATTGACTAAATACTGAGTATCAAGTTCCACAAAAACTATTTAATAAACCCAGGGCAAAAAAGTAGACTCTGTCCTTGCTTCTACATCGGCAAGACCGACCCTAGACTCCGGGACCGAGTCTACGAACATGTATACAGTATCAAAAAATCTAAGGTTGAAAATGCCCTTGCAAAACATATTCAGGAATATCCACAGCACAGTTTTTGTTTTTGTATTATTGGCCAGGTTGAATTTAATCCAAGAGGTGGACCTTTCTCCCTATTGCTAGAATTACAGGAACAAATGTGGCAAATAAGAACGAATGCATATTGTCCACCAGGACCGAACAGTATGAGTTCATTGGCCAGTGTACTGAAGCTCAGGAGCCTCCAGAGATAGTAACTTCTACATACCTTTATATTAATTACTTAAATTAATTATTTTTTATATAATTGTCCTTTATGTAATTTTTCATGTAATTTACATGCATTTTGGTTGCTAAGTTTAGATCATTCCTTGTACGTATATAATGTTTTTTTAATTCATGAGCAAAACTGAATTTATTTATGAATATGATGGTTATAATTTTTATACAAGTTCAATTTTTTTAGGGTATTTCTAATAGTTTATTTATTGTGGCTATCTTATTCAGTGTTTCATTAACTGAATGAACTTCATGAGTTTTGCATTTTTCTATTTTATGGTAGGTTATTGTAGCTTTAATTTTTAAATGAGTTTCTGTCATGTGATTTAATCAATTCATGTATTTAAGGGAGTGTATTGAGTAATCATTTTGTCTGAAGAAGTTTTATTCATCGAAATAAGACAAAAGCGCTAACTACTACATTTTTGTCCAGGGTTTATTAAATTGCTTTTGGTGGAACTTTTCCTTGTCATGGATTATTCAGCAGCCTGCAGTTTCTACTGTTTTGTAATACTCCTCATTATCTCTCACCCTGACATGCACTTCAGATAGCTGTGATAATATCTCAATTATGTGTCACCCTAACATCCAGTTTTAGGTGGCGATGACAGTTCCCAATTCTATGTCACAGTGGCAGGCACTTTCGGATGGTGATGAGAATATCCTAATTACATATCACCCTGGCATACACTTTCAGGTAGCGATGATTACACCACCCCATTATTTATCACACTGACATGTGTTTTGAGGCGTAGATTATAATACCCCTGCATTATGTGTCATTTTGACATGCACTTTCCGGTTACTGGTTATAATATACCCCATTATGTATCAGCCTCTGGCATACCCTTTCTGGGGTGATGACAAAACCCCCTCAATAAATGTCACCCTGACATGCACTTCCAAGTGGCAATGATAATACCTCCCATTATGTATGACCCTGACAGGCACATTCAGGTGGCGATGGTAAAATCCCCCCAATATATTTTACCCTGAAATGTTATTTCATGTGGAGATGATAATACACCCCAATATGTGTCACTCTGACTTGTACTTTTTCGTAGTGATGACAACCACTTTCATGTGTCATCCTGCCATGCACTTGTAGATGGTAATGATAATAAGCCACTATTAAGTGTCACCCTGACATGCACTTTTAGGTGGCAAAAATAATAAGCCTGCAATATGTGTCACCCTGACAACAACATTCAGATGGCGATGATATCACCCCTGCATTATGTGTCACACATTGTACCTCATCATGTGGTGATAACACCTCCCACATTATGTATCACCCTAACATGCCCTTTTAGGTGGCAGTGATAATATCCCCAGTATGTCACACACTGAGATGCATTTTCATGTACCGATGATAATATCCCATCCAATTATGTGTAACCATGATATACTCTTTCAGGTGGCAAAGATAGTATATATATCCCATTATGTGTCATCATGACATGCACTTTCTTGTGGGAGTGATAATACCCCACCACTGATTTTCACCCATTGGACCACATCATGTGGTGATCATATTACCTCCTATTACATGTAACCCTGACATGAACTTTCTGATGGTGATGATAAGATCACCCCCACCATAATGAGTAACCTGGTGTTAATGATAATACCCACTCCATTATGTGTTACCCTGAGATGCACTTTCAGGTGGAAATGATAATGCTCCACATCACGTGTCACTCTGACATGCATTTTCAGGTGGCAATGTTAATACGCCCCCCATTTTATATCACCCTGACAGGCACTTTCTCTTGCAGATGATAATGCCCCCCCATAATTTGTTAGATGTATGACCACTTTCAGATGGTGATATAATACCCCCATTATTTGTCACTGTAACATGCACTTTCGGGTGGCTATAATACTTCTCCATGATGTAACACCATGACATGCACTTTCAGGTAGCAATGATAATATCTTCTGCATTATGTGTCACCCTGACATGAACTTTCAGGTGGCAGTGATACTATCCCCCTATTATGTGTCACTCTGACATGCACTTTCTGGTGGTGATGATAATACCACCCATTATGAATCTACATGAAATGTACTTTCAGTTGGTAATGATAATACCCCATATCATGCATCACTCTGACAGGCACTTTCAGGTGAGGACGGTAATATCTCCCAATTATATGCCACCATGTCATGCCCTTTCAACTGGAGATGATAATACTCCCATTATGTGACACCCATTGGACTTCATCATGTGGTGATCACAGTATCACCCCATTGTGTGCCTTCCTGACATGCACATTCAGTTGGCGATGATAATGCACCACATTACGCTTTCAGGTGGCGATGATAATAACCCCAAGTTATTTGTCACCCTGCCATGTACTTTCAGGTGGGGATGATAATTCTCCTATATTATCTGTCATTCCGACAAGCACTTTCATGTGGAGATGATGATAACCCCCATTATGTATCACCCTGACTTGCAGCTTCAATAGGCTATGATAATACCCCCATAATGTGTCACCCTGACATGCACATTTAGGTAGCAATGATAATAATATTGCCCACATTATGTGTCTCCCTGACATACCCTTTCAAGTGGTGATTATAATACCCCTGTTATGTGTCACCCTGATATGTACTTTCAGGTGGTGGTGGTGATAATATCCTCTCAGAATGTGTCACTGTGACATGGGCTTCCAGTTGGAGCTGACAATACCCCCCCATTATATGTCACCCATTGGACCTCATCATATGCTGATGACAGTACCTTCCAATTATGTGTCAGCTTGAAATACACTTTCCGGTAGTAATGATAACATCCCTTCATTATGATTCACCCGGAAATACACTTCAGGTAGAGATGATAATTCCCTCCCTATTAAGTGTCACTCTGACATGCACTTTCATGTGAAGATGATATTACGCCATTATGTGTCACAATTACATGCACTTCCAGGAGGCAGTGGTAATATCTCTCCATTATCTGTCACACATTGGACATCATCAAGTGGCAATCTTTATACTTCCCATTATGTGTAATCCTGACATGTCTGGTGGAGATGACAGTACTCCCCGTTATTACCCTGATATGTACCTTTAGTTGGTGCTAATAAAACTCCACATTATTTATCACCCTGACAGGCACTTTCAGGTGGCAATGATAACTACCCCCCAAATGATGACACACTGACATGTATTTTCAAGTTAATATGATAATTCCACTGTGACATACACTTTAAAGTGGCAATGATAATACTGACCTATGATGCATCACTCTGATATGAACTTTCCAGCAGCAATGATAATACCCCATCATCATAATTCACCATGAAATTCACTTTTAGGCCAAGATGATCATTTCCCTGATTAAGAGTAACCCTGACATGCACTTTTAGGAACCAATGATAATAATCCCCATTATGTAATAACTGACATGCACTTTCAGTTGGTGATGATAATACCCCACATTAAGTATCACCCTGACAAGCACTTTCAGGTGGTGTTAATAATACCCCCATTATCTGCCACACTGTTGTGCCCTTTTAAGTGGAATAATAATTCCCTCACCTAATGTATCATCCTGACATGCAGTTATAGTAGGTGATGATAATACTCCCCATTATGTGTCACTCTGACATTCACTTTAAGATGTCAATGATAATATCCCTCATTATCGCTCATCCTAACCTGCACTTTCAGGTGGCAATGATAAAAACCTCATTATGTGTCACCCTGACATGCACATTCAGGTGGCTGTGATAGTACCTCCCACTATGTGTCACCCTGATTGCACATTCAGGGAGCAGTGATATTAACATCCCCTGCATTATGTGTCTCCCCAACATGCACTTTAGGTGGAAATGATAATAGCCCCATTACGTGTCACCCTAACATGCATTTTCAGATGGTGATGATATTACCCCTCATAATGTGCCACCCTGACATGGTCTTTCAGGTAGCGATGATAATACACCCTATTATGTGTCACTTTGAGATGCACTTTCACATGGCAATGATAGCACTCCATATTATGCGTCACCCTGACAAGCTGTTTCAGGTGAAGATAATACCCCACCATTAAGTGTCACCCTGATATACACTCTGGCAATGATAATACCCTGCTATTTCGTGTCACCATGACAAGCACTTTCAGGTGGTGGTGATGACAATAGCACCACATTTTCTGTCACCTTAACATGCACTCTCAGGTGGGGATGATAATATACCACATAATGTGCTACCCTGACATTCTCTTTCAGGTGGCAATGATAATAACCCCACTTTAAATGTCATCCTGGCATGGACTTCCAGGTGGTTTTGATAATACCCCTCACTATGTGTAATCTTGGCATACACATTCAGGTAGCAATGATAATTATATCCCACCCATTATGTTTTGCCAATTGGAATTCATTATGGGATGATGACAATACTCCTCATTATCTGTCATGCTTACACACAATTTTCTGTGGAGATGATAAACCCCCCCTTTACATGTCACCATGACATGTACTTTCAGGTGGCGCTCATAATGCCCCCCCATTATGTGCCACACTGACATGTACTTTCAAATGGAGTTTATTTTGGCAGCTCACACTTAATGCAAGTTCTTGGCCAGGGATTAATGACCAGATTTCTATTAGCTGTCTTTTAAAACTAAAATCTATACAAAGATGACATCGCTACCTTTTTTATCAGACAGATTTTCTTAGTATAGCATTTACTATTTAATGACTGCTCTTACATAAATCTATTTATTGTTGTACAATAAAAGAAAGTTTTACAGGTTGATGTATTCAGCTATTCAGCCTTTGATTTTTATTTACTTCAATTTTGAACTTATTGAATATGTTGCCTTAATGCATGATTTGTTCAGGGGATTTGGCTGTAACATAATTAAAAGCTGATCACATGATTGTAAAAGTTTTTGGCTGTCACATGATTTTAAGCATGATGTTAAAATTGTATTTAAACAGTATGTATGTTTGGTTCACTTCATCTGAAGAAGTTTTATTACAAAATAAAACAAAAGTGCTAATATTACATTTTAAGTTGTTGAGCTGGATTTGTCAGAATCTCTGTGGCCTTCCGTATGTTTGTTTTTTTTTTGTTATTACTTTCAGATGGAGATGATAATTTTCCACTAACATGCACATTCAGGGGACAAAGAAAATACACCCATTATATGTCAGCTTGACATGTACTTTTGTGTGGTAATGATCATACTCTCCTGTTATCTGTCACACTGACATTAACTTTAAGGTAGCAATATAATATCCCCATTTTGTGTCACCCTGACATGCACTTTCTGGTGGAGATGATAATACCAGCCCCATTATCTGTCACCCTGACATGAACTTTCAGATGCCGAGACAATACCCCCCATCACATGTCTCCCTGACACGAACTTTAAAGTGGTGATGATAATACCCCGCCATTATATGCCTTCCATCAGTCCTCACCATGTGACAACAACAATACCCCCCCATTATGTTTCATCCAAACATACACTTTCAGATAGAGATGATAATTCCATCCTGTTAAGTATCACCCTGCCATGTACTTTCAGGTGGTAATGATAACATCCCACACTATGTATCACCCTGACATGCAGTTTCAGTTGATAATGAAAATACCCCCCATTAAGTGTCAACTTGACATGCATTTTCAGGTGACAGTGAAAATCCCCCCCTCCATTATCTGTCACCCCTATATACACTTTGATAATATCCTCCATTATGTGTTGACCTGGCATGCACTTTCAGGTGGCTATGATAATGCCCTCAGTAAGTTTTACCTTGACATATATTTTCAGGTGGTGATGATAATACCCTTCCATTATGAGTCACCCTGACATGCGCTTTCAGGTTGAAATGATAATACCTCTACATTATTTGTCACAGTAACATGCACTTTCAAATGGCGATCATAATACTTCCCCATATAAGTCTCTCTGGTATGCACTTTCAAGGAGTGATAATAATACCCCCTAATTATGCTTCACCCAGACGTGTTTTCAGATGGTGATAGTAATACCCCATTATGCTCCACCCTGTCGAGCACATTCAAGTGGAGATGATAATACACCTTCCCATTATATGTGACTCATTGGACCTCATCATGTGACAATGAAAATACCCTCCCATTATGTGTCATCCTGACATGCACTTTCCTGTGGTGATGATAATGGCACTGTTATGATTCACCCTGAATTGAACGTTCAGGTTTAAATGCTAATACCTCCCATTATCTGCCATACTGTCATGCCCTTTGAAGTGGCGATGATAATATCCCCCATTATGTGTCACCTAGACATACACTTCTAGATGATGATGATAATACCACCCCATTATTTGTCACCTATCAAATATCATCATGTGATCAGAATACCCCCAATTATGTGTCATCCTGATGTGCATTTTCTGGTGGGGATTATGTGTTACCCTGATATCCACTTTCAACTGGCGATGATAAAACCCTATATTATGTATCACTCTAAGAGGCACTTTCAGTTGGCGATGGTAATACCCCCATTATGAGTCACCCTGACATGTACCTTTAAGTTAAGATGATAATTTCCTCAAATTGTCACCCTGACATGCACTTTATAGTGGCGATTATAATACCGACCTATTATGTGTCACTCTGACATGCACTTTCTAGTGGTGATGATAATACCCCCACATTCTGATTCACCCGGTGGTGTAAACCTTGGCTTGAGATGATTATCACTGTTGAAGTGACACCCTGACCCCATTTGCAAAATGAGAAAAAATGGGTTGAGGATGGATGGATTATGATTCACCCTGAAATCCACTTTCAGGTGGAGCTCATAATTCTTTCCAATTATGTGTAACTCTGAAATGCACTCTTAGGTCCTGATGATAATACCCCCCCCCCCTCAATTATGTAATACCCTGACATGCATTTAAAGTAGGGAATGATAATAATTATGTACCAGCCTGACAGGCACTTTCAGATGGCAATAATACTATTCCCCATTATGTGCTACACTGTCATGCCTTTTCATGTGGAATGATAATACCCCCCATTATGTGTCACCCTAATGTGAACTTCCACTTGGTGTTAATAATAAGCCCTATTCTGTGATACACAGTCATGCTCTTGCAAGTGGAATAATTAAACCCACCATTATATGTCACACTGACATACACTTATAGGTGGAGATCACAATATCCCCCATAGTGTCAGTGTCATCATGTCATTAACTTTCTGGTTGAGATGCTAATACCCCCCCTCCATTATGTATTACCATGAGATGCACTTCCAATTGTCTATGACAACACCCATATTATGTATCACCCTGAGAGGCACTTTCAGGTGGCTTTGATAATAACCCCCCATTATGTGTCACCCCATCCACATGTGTACTTTCAGATGGAGATGATAATTCCCCCTATTAAGTGTTACCCTCACATGTACATTCAGTGGATGAGGATAATACCTCCCCGTTATGTATAACCCTGACATGTTATTTCAGTTGGTAATGATATTATGTGTGACACTGACATACACTATTAGGTGGGGATGAAAATACCCCCTTTATGTGACACACTGTTGTGCATTTTCAAGTTGAGATGATAATGCTCCCTCATTATTTGTCAATCTGACTTGAAGTTTAATGTGGCAATGATAATACCCCCAATTATGTGTCACCCTGTCAAGCCTTTTCACGTGGAGATGATAATACCCCCCACATTATGTGTCATCCTAACAACCAGTTTCTGGTGGAGATGATAATGCCCCTATTATGTATTACCACTTTATGCACATTCATTTGGTGATGATAATACCCTACATTATCTATCAGCCTGACAGGCACTTTCAGATGGCTATGATAATACCCCCCCCCCATTATGTGTCTCCATAAAATGCATTTTCGGTTAGCAATAATAAAAATATCCTCCTCATTATGTGCTACCCTGGCATATACTTTCAGCTGACAATGATAATACCCCCGCATTATGAGTCACACTGATACACACTTTAAGATGGTAATGTTAATATCCCCCTATTAAGTGTCAGCCTGATGTGCAGTTTTACGAGACAATGATAATACCATCTCATTATGCATCACCCTGGCATGTACTTTCAGGTGCCAGTGATAATACCCACTCACTACAAGTCATCCTGACATGCACTTTCAGGTGGTGTTGATAATACCTCCACAGTGACTGTCAACATGGCGAGCACTTTCAAGTGGAGCTGATAATACCCCTCATTCTGAGTTAGTCTGACATGAATTTTGAAGTGGCAATGATAATATCACCTCATTATATGTCACTCATGGGACTTCCTCATGTGACAGTGGCAATACCCTCCCATTACAAGTTACCCTGAGATGTAATTTCTGGTGTTGATGACAATACCCCCATTATGATTCACTCAATAATGCACTTTCATGTAAGGATATAAATGCCATCCCATTGTATGCCACCCTGTCAAACCCTTTCAAGTGGAGATGACAGTACCCCTCCCCCTATGAAGTGTCATCCATCGGACCTCATTATGTGGCTATTATAATACTCTCCCATTATGTGTCACCCTGACATGTACTTTCAGGTGCTACTGATAATACCCCCCATTATGTAACACCCTGGCATGCACTTTCAGTTGGAAATGATAATACCCCACAGTATGTATCACCCTAAGAGGCACTTTTAGGTGGTGGTAATAATATCCCACAATATGTGCCACACTGCTGTGCCCTCTAAAGTGGAATGATAATACCATCTCATTATGTGTCACTCTGACATTCACTTCCAGGTTGCGATCAAAATACCCTGCCCAATTATTTATCATCCTGATATGCACTTTCTAATGGAGATAAAAATAACTCCCATTATGTATTACCTTGACAAGCACTTTCAGTTGGCTCTGATAATATCCCATATTATGTATCACCGTGACAGGCACTTTTAGGTGGCAATGATAATAACCCCCACCATTATGTGTCACCCTGTCATGCATTTTCAACTGGAGATGATAATATCCCCAATCATGTGTCACCCTAATATACACTTCCAGATGGTGATGATAATACCCCCACATTATAGGTCACCCATCATACCTCATCATGTGGTGCACTTTCTGATGGAGATAATAATACTTACCTTGTTACAAGTCATCCTGCCATGTGCATTCAGGTTGTGATGATAATACCCCCCATTATGTGTCATTCTGGCACGAACTTAAAACACCCTGGTTATGCGCTACCCCTCACATGCACTTTTAATTGGTGGATGTGTTGCTCATTGGACCTCATCATGTGTCGATCACAACATTGACCCATTGCGTGTCATCCTTACTTGCACTTTCCGGTGGAGATAATGAAAACCCACCATTATGTATTATCCTGACATGTACTTTCAGTTGGAGATGATAATAGCTCACATTATGTATAACCTTGACAGATGCTCTCAGGTGGCAATAATAAGACCCCTCCCATGTTTCTAACATGTACTTTCAGATGGAGATGGTAATTCCCCATATTAGGTGTCATCCTGGAGTCTATATCGCTTCACCGAAGACTGAAAATATTGAAGCTGATATGGTCGGCACCATATCAGCGAAAGTGAGAGACATCGAACGTTTTAAAGGAAATCTCCATAAGGGGAGATTTCCATTTACTGCAATGTAGTGCAATCTCGGAGTTGGTATATTTAAGTAGCGGGGGTGTGGGGGGTGCAGGGGGGATTGCCCCCTTGTTTGCAATGTTTAGTTGTTTTATAGTTTTCTTTTTTTATGTTTGCAGTTTCAAAATATCGATGATATGGTGTAGACCATATCAGATCTGATATTTTGAAATTTCGATGATGTGATATAAATGCATCACCCTGACATGCAGTTTAAAGTGGAGATGCTAATATCTATCCATTATGTGTCCCTCTGACATGCACTTTCGGGTGTCGATGATGATGTCCCCCCATTATGATTCACCCTGAAATGCAAATTCAGGTGAAGATGATAAATCCCCCCATTAAGTGTCACGGTGACATGCATTTTCAGGTGCTGATGATAATGCTCTCCCAATTATGTATTACCCTTCCATGCACTGTCATTTGGCAATGATAGTACCTCACATTATGTAACACCCTGACAGCATGTAGAGGTAGTTATGATAACACCCCCCAAAATATGTGTCACCCATGGGCATCATCATGTGGCAATCACAATACCCCCTATTATGTGTCATCCTGATATGCATTTTCCAGAGGAGATGATAATACTCCTCCATTACATATTACCCTGACATGCACATTCAATTTGTGATGATAAAACCCCACATTGTGTATCACCGTGTCATGTATTTTCAAGTGATGATGATCTTTTTCTTGTTCTTCCAGTTTTTCCTGGTTAGGGGTTGCCACAGTGGAACAATGGTCTACAGAATGATTGGCAGTGGAGTTTTACTGTTTCAAGTTGCCAGCCCTGCGCCCGACCTTCCACAGAAGGCACACACATGCACACATTCAAACCTAGGGCCAATTTAAAGTGTCCAATCCACCTACAGCATGTCTTTGGGAGGTGGGAGGAAACCGGAGCATCCAGAGGAAACCCAAGCAACTGCAGGGAGGACATGCAGACTCCACACAGAAGGCAACCCAACCAAGAATCAAAATGGAGAACCTCTTGCTGTGAGATGGCAACACTAACTGCCAGACCACCGTGGCTGCCCATTTTCAGGTGATGATAATAAGATAATAATTCTCCAATATTATATACCACCCTGTCATGCCCCTTCAAGTGGAGATGATAATACCACCCCTTTATGTGTCACCTTGACATGAAATTTAAACATTCAAAAACTGAGATTATACCATGACCCCCCATTAACATTCCAAAACGTGCATGCTGATTGGTCAGCATGCACGTTGTAAATCGGAGTTATAGTAATGGAAAAAGGTCCGGTCTCCCAGACTATTTCCATTAGTATAACTCTTTTTTTTTACAGCAACGGAGAACACAAGATCTCCATTGCTGTTTACAGCCTGTCTCGCTATGTTAAACCCATTTAACATAGCAAGACACTTTAAAAAGCAACGGAGATCTTGCTTTCTCCATTGCTTTTGCCCACAGCTCTGATGTACTGTGTAGGCATACGCATGCACAGTACATCAGAACTGCTGCAGAATACCAGACAGCTGCAGAAGGGCAGCAAGGAGGCATTATACAATGCCATTATTTAAGAAAAGTAATTATATTTTTTCTTAAATAATGTCATTGTATAATAGCAATAACCCACTTCTGGGTGTGGGTAATGCTGGATTTACCCACGGTTGGCTTTGTTTGGTCCCTCGGGCTTTGCCCTCATGACCAAACCACGCCAACTGTGGGTAAATCCAGCATTACCCACACCCATGCGTGGGTTATTGCTATAATAATACCCCCACTATCTGTCACCCTGAATTGCACTTTTCAGGCGGTGTTGATAATACCCCCCTAATGTGTGTCATCCTGCCATGCACTTTCAGGTAGTGATGATAATACCCCCCACCCATTTTGTGTCACCCATCAGACCTCATCATTTAGTGATGATAATACACCTCCATTGCATCACCCATCGCACCTGATCACGTATGTGGTGATAACCCCCCCCCTTTATTTGTCAGCTTCACATGCACTTTCAGGTGATGTTAATTTCCCCCCTTTATGTGTCAGCCTGTCAGGCACATCCAAATAGGGATGATAATACCCCCTATTATCTATTACCCTGAAATGTACTTTCAAGTGGTGATGATAACATCCCATAATATAAGTCACCCTGACATGCACTTTCAGGTGGTGATGATAATACCCCTCCCATTATATATCCCCCTTTGGACCTCATCATGTGGTGATGTTAATACCCCCATTATGTGTCACCTTGACATTATCAGGTGGTGATGATAATACCCCTATTGTGTAACGCTGATGTACACTTTCAGGTTGTGATGAAAATACCTGCCATTATGGGTCACCCTAATCTATACTTTCAGGTGGTGATGATAGATGATAGAATTTCCTCCCCTAAAAAGGTCAGAAAGGATAAAAAACAGACCAGTGACCTATTACAGTTACAACAGGAGAAGAGGGCATATGGAAACCAGATAGAGGGTAAAAATAAGAATAGAACAGAAATATCTACTAATTTTTTTGTATGTATGTATTTTCTTTGAGATTATTAAAATATTCCTCTGATTCCTGAGCTGGTCATTATTTTGATCCTGTAAACCTCTTCAGTGCCTGTGGAATTGTTGTTTGTCATGATGAGCTGAGGCTGAGAGCATTGCCATTGTTGGTCTTTTCATAGTGGTCAAAGTTGTGTGTATATTTTATGGAGGATACAGAGGTTCAGGAGAGTTTCACAATGGGAAGCTGCCCAGGGCACTAGGTTTAAGGAATTGCAAAACACAATGGGAGAACTGACACATTTGTTAAAAATGCTTTACAGTAATATTGCCAATTCTTTGGTAAGTGTGAGAGACAGAACGTTGCTGGGCAGCCAGGAAATGAAGACAGTAAGAGAGCATGGACATGAAATGGAGGTCAACTCTAATGGAGTATGACTACCAAAAACAAAGGACTTTTAATGAAAAAGGTGATCTTAATAGTAATACTCATGCATCCCAGTGAGTAAATAGTCACAGTTATGTTAATACCAGTTTTGACTGGGGGTGCATGATTGACAGAGAACAACTTTTGATTTACTCAGAGTGGACAATATGAAACTGAAAATGTTAATACTTATGAAGCTAATCTAAATTTGTTATATGACATAACATAAGACTTAAATATAAAACTTTAAACTTGGATAACAATTACTTAAAGTAGTGTCTACATAAAGAAGTGGTACCTAAAGGGTTAAGAGTATATAAATGCCCAAACAATGTGGTAGAAGTTTCAGAGTTTCATAAAGAATTGCTTAATATTTTTGATAATTGCAGCTTCTCCATTATGAGAGCTATTATTAGGCAAAATGAAAACGAAATGGATATTGTATATAAACAAATTGAAAGTATTAATAATAAGATAATTAATGGTTTGTTATTCACAGTGGAGGAAGAAAAGAGCAAGTATTTTAATATTAAAGGGAAAATAGATGAGAAATGTGCCTTCTTAGTGAGAAGGGAAAGTAAAAAGTTGGAAAGAAATAGAACAGATTATAAATAAAGGTGAAGTTATCCAAGGCCCAGACAATTTAAAGGAAATTATCATTACACTCACAAATATCTACAGGCTACAGCTAACCCAGAGAATGATGGATATAACAGAAGGGAAGATTATCAAAGACAGGAATATTCTACACCAGTTAGAAAACAATAGGAAAGGTATGGGAATTATGATAGGGGAGAAGATATAGATAATTTTGACTTGAATGACCCTTTAGAATTTCCACCCCTATGAAGGTCAGAAAGGATAAAAAAACAGATCAGTGACCTATTACTATTACAACAGAGGAAGAGGGTATATGAAAACCAGATAGAGGGTGAAAATAATAATAGAACAGAGGAAAATCTACTAATTTTTTGTAAGCGTTCCAAGGTGTATGAATGTATTTTCATCAAGATTATTAAAATATTCCTTTGATCCTTGGGCCGGTCATTATTTTGATTGTGCACACCTTTGCAGTGCCTGTGGAATTTGTGTTTGTCGTGATGAGCTGAGGCTGGGAGCATAGGCACTGTTGGTCTTTCATAGTTGTGAAAGTTTGATGGTAGTACTTTCTAAGTATATGCCACTCTGACATGTACCTTCAGGTGTTGATGATAATACCCCCTCATTATTTTTCACCCATCAGATCTCATAATGCATTGCTGATAATACCCCTTTATTATGTGTCACCTGTCGAACATCATTATATGGTGATGATAATACCCTTCCATTTTGTGTCACTTTGACATGCGCTTTCAGGTGGTTATGATAATACTCCCCCCATTATGTGCCACCCCTGACATGCACTTTCAGGTGATGATGATAATTCCTCCCACTGAGTGTCACCCTGAAATACTCTTTCAGGTGCTGATGATAATGCCCCCAAATTATGTATCACCTTGACATCCAGATTCAGGTCATGATGACAATTCTTCCACATTGTTTTTCCCCTGAAATGCACATTCAGATGGTGATGATAATACCCCTCCCACTGTGTGTCACACTTTTGACCTCATCATGTGGCGATTAGAATACTGTCCCATTTATTTGTCACCCTGGCATGCACTTTCTGCTGGCAATGATAATACCCCCATTATGATTCACAGTGAAATGCACTTTCAGGTGAAGATGATCATTTCACCCTTTGAGTGCCACCCTAACATTCATTTTCAGGTGTCGATGGTAATACCACCAAAGTATGTGTCACACTGACATGCACTTTCAGGTTGTTCATATGTTCATAGAAGGTTACTAGGCTAACATCCCTGGCGCCCTTACAAGCCTAGCCATATTTATCCCAAGTTGCCCAAACTGTCAGTGGTTAGGTGAGTGACGTTTGCAGAGGTAAGGGTCTATGGTAGTTAATACTGACTTCCTTTGCCCAGGAGGGACATGAGTGCCACCCTGGGAGTGAATCTGCGGTCAGCTATCCATTGAGCTAAGTTGCATATGAAGAGATCCAGGGAGGGGGTTCTATTTCGCATGAAATGGAAACATGTTCCAGAGAAGTGGCACTCACTGGGAGATGTAGCTATCTCACCAGCATGACCTGCTCATGACAGAAGCTGGGTTAAGATCCCTGGAGTGAATGATGTTTGTGCAGTTTGATTTACAAATGTGTAGGATTTCCATCAGAGCCACGTCAGAGACTCTCCTCTAAGTCAAGCACAGGATCACCCCTTAGCAACCTGTAGGAGACAGAAGACAGGGCTCTCAGTCTTTCTGCATAATACTTGTTTTGTGTCCCCTGTAATTTCTTTGTGACAAACCTCTGTGGTCTCTCCAGTTGTTGCAGGTGCTTGGTGAGGTGCATGCAAAAGGAAGCATTGTACTCAATTATTGGTCTGATGAGGGCCAAGTATAAGGGAATTATAAACTCATTAGATATAGATGCAGTGCCTTTATTTACAAGATGTGCCACATAGAAAGATTTCCTTACTACTATGGATACATGGTGGTTAAAGTTTAGATTGCTATCAACCAGAGTACTCAGATCACATATCAAAGGGTCTACACTTGGGGTGGGTGCTTTGTATAATGTAATTAGCAGGATATCATATTTCCCAAAGGGAATAATAGTGCTTTTTCTGCATTTAGCTTTTGTCAATGGCTTTGGCTCCAACAATTTGTCTGCGTTAACCCTGTCTGCAGTATATTAACATTGCTGGGAGACTAGATTGCTCCCAGTTTGCAGTCATCAGCAAACTTGGTCAGCCACAGGCTGTCCAAGTTTACCTGGATGTCTGAGAAATAAATTCTGAACATTAAAGTACTCTGCACAGAACTCTGTAGTATGCCACTGGTGATTGGTCTAGAGGTGAAGTCACCCACTTTTAAAGTATGTGTCCTGTCTTTGAGCCAGTTGGCTACCCATCTGGTAATGTAGGGGTTAATTCCCAATTGGGAGAGTTTCTCTATAATACCTGAGTCAAGATTGTGTCAAATGCCTTAGCTGGGTCAAAATAAGTGGTCTTTCCCTCATCCAGGGCCTTGGTGACTTTCTCAACCATTTTTAACAGGCATGATCTACCTTTAACAAATCCGAACTGGGTTAGGCCCAGAGTATGGAGATTATGTATGTCATTGTTAATAAGGTCCACATTGATTCTTTCCATAGCCTTGCAGATGAGGCTAGTCAAGCTTATGGCTCTATATTTCCCCAGGGTCTGTTGAGAGTTCCCCTTTGTGCAGAGGGATTACTGTTGCTGTCCTCCATTCTGCTGGAACATAGCCTGGTCACAGGCTGTGGTTAAACAGGCATCCAAGTGGGTCTTCTTGGTCATGTTTTAAGTTGTTTAAAAGGTAGCCTGGGATGCTGTCTGATCCCATTGATGCAGTATTTTTGGCTTTGGAGAGTGCCAAGATGACCTGCTCTTTTGAGACAATAGGTTGCGGAATGGTGGCAGGTATACTTTGGGGGATATTTGGAGGGGACAGGGGGTGATGTTTGGTTCAAACCTGTCAGCTAGCAGGTTGGCTATTACCTCTGGCTGAGTTCCATCCACAACTCAGTTCAGTGCTTAGCTGGGTATTCCCTTTTAGATTTTGGACGTAGTTAAAGAATGCCTTGTAATTATCCTTAGCTAGGGAGGCTATTTTTGCTTCATAATTAGCTTTGGAGGACTTAAAAAGCTCTCTTATTTGTTCTTTAAGCTAGAGAGAGATTTATTCCTCTGCTGTGCCAGTTCCCTCTTGTTCTTGGATATTAGTTGTTTTTCTTGTTGTATACCTTGTTTATACTAGGGGTCCAAAAGGGTGGCTTGTTTTTTCCAGAAGACCTGGTTTTAATCCAGTCAGGTACAGCTGATTCTATACAACTGCTTAAGTGATTATACAGGGCATTCGTGTACACTTCTACATAGGAGTCCATGTTATCTTCATTCAAGGGGGTCTTTGAAACTTATTATGCCATCACTTAGTAGGAGTAATTTGTCATTGAAAAAAATTTAAGCGGTTTTGAGCTTAATGGGGTATCTGGTCTTACAATTACACCAAACAAGAATGATTTATGGTCCATTCTTACCAGGGAGGACATCACACGGCATGGGGGTGCAATGCTCTCCTGTCTTAGTGACTACTATGTCCAAGATATTTCAGTCTGTTGTGGGTGTGCTGACTAGCTGTTCCAGAGCATTTGCATTGACAAAGTCAAAAAAAACTCTGAGCCAGCATGTTTGTGATTGTGCATGTTTCTCAATCTATGGTAGGATAATTAAAATCACACATGAGTAAGGTGCTGGCTGCATGGCAAATGACTCCAGTAAGTTCAGGTATGCATTATGCTTTTCCTGTTTCATGGTGAGGGACCTATAGCTAGCTATGATGTGGTAGGTGGCTTTGTCTATAGTTAATTGGACATGGAGTAGCTCAAGACAGTCATGCTTTTTCATAGGTTCATAGGTTCATAGGTTAGTACTAGGCTAACTGCCCTTGTGAGCCATTGTAAGCCTAGCCAATTATCCCTTGTGAGACTCAAACCCTGCACCTTGTGTTTGTAAGGCAAACAACTTAACCATTAGGCCACCCTCCCAACCCTGCCCAGTCTTGAGGTCTACGTATCCTTAATGAAGATGGACACATCTCCTCCTTTGGTTCTTTTGCACTCAGCTTGTTGTCTGAACATATAGAACATATTGTAGCCTAGCATGGCCAAGGTGATTTCTATGCCTTTGAACCATGTCTTGGTGACTGCACAGACATCATCATCTTCCAAACTGAGGAGTACTTCCAGGGAGTGTAGTTTTTGTTTAGATTCCTGGCATTAAGCAGCAGTACCTTGAGTTTATCTTGAAAGAATTTTGTTATGCTGGGAGGTTGGTTATTTTGATACTGCCTAAAAAAGGCACAATAAGTATGGCTAATGCTTTTGCCAGTGTCCAAAAGCCTAGAGGAGACAGGTACAGACCATCTCTGGCAAAGTAGTGTGGCCTGTCAACCAACGTCTTCCCAGGATGACAGATTTTGGATCTCCTTGGAGTGACAACAGAAGCTAAGCCAATTATTAAAGTCAATAATTTTGTGTTTGTATTGTGGCATCATCCTTGGAGAAGGTAGACTGCTGCTTAGGACTAGGCTAATATTGGCCCATTACACACAATCTGAGAGATCAGTCATGTCTCTCTTCATATAGTCCAGTAAGTTATGTCTCAAGTCATTCACCCCCACATGGACTATGACAGAGTTGTACTGGTTCTTGCAGCTGAGTGACTTGAGTGCTTGAGTGAGTTGATAGATCCTGGCATCTGACAGGCAGCTAACTGTAACCCACTCCTTATCTAGTCTGCTGTGGGGAACATCCGTGTATCTCACAATGGAATCACCTTTGAACAGTACATTAGGTTTTGTGGTGTTACACTGGTGAGCCACTGGTGTGTGTGTTATTATGTGTTGTGGTTGCTTTTTTGCATTGTTATGTGTGTAATTGGTTTCCGTTTGGGAGGCCTCTGATCATTTGGTAAATTACTAGTGAGTACCTCGGCATATGTGGGTTTATATGTTGTGTCCTTATTTAGTGTGAGAAGTATGTGTGTTTGCTGACAACCTGCTTGGCATTCAATTTGTCCTTATGAGAGAGGCTTGTGTCCAATTTTTTAGTGTAACTACATATGTCGCATATGCTATTTGTTTGTTTCAGGAGTAAGTGGTTGTCAGTATACATGAGACAATTGCTACATTGCTCAGGATGGCTATGATTATCAGGCTGGCCAGAGAGATAATGGAAAACTGCCCATTCATGATAGCAGGCTCTTACTGTATGTTTTATTAGGGAAGGGAATGGGTTAATTTGACAGGACTGTACTGGTTGCATTAAGAATACAAGAGGGACCTATATTTTGTGTGGGCTAAGGTTAATCAACAAGGCAATACTGTTCAGTGTGCAACTGAGTTGGTCCCAGAGCAGCAGAAAAGCTTGGAAGGGTTTTGCTGACAGCTGTTTGGGGAAAAACTGAGCTTCAAGGCATTTGCATATATACAGAGCACTGCTGACATGAGGTTTAAATATGAGCAAAGAGAAACAAGTTTTAAGCTAACTACCAATTAGGAAAGCACACAAAAGCCTTGCACCAGCAATCCTCAACTCAGACATGTTAAATCAGCACACCTCTGCCAGAAGGATGCTGAAAAACACCCTATTAATGTAGAACATCTGGTTTGGAGGCCACACGTAGCAAGATCACACAAATTACCTACAACAGCCCTACAACTAGCAGATACAAAGTAATACAGTGAAAATAACCACTTAAACTAGCATCAGAGAGTACATTTTTGAAACTACTAAAGTACAGTCACTGTATATAAGAAAAGTGCAAGCACAAAATACATAGAGCCCTTTTGTGTGCTTCTCAGCTCAGATAGACCAGGCAAATACCAAATGCCATTAGATGAATAATCCAGGTCCTCATACTGTAAAAGCACAGTAAAGAAGTGTCCAGAGTGAAATGCTAGCCCAAATGAACTTAAAAATATGGATACAGCAGTGTACTTTAAACAGCTTATAAAAGTTTGATTATGTAATAAAACTACTTTGCTTTGTATAAATGAGCCAAGAGCTACTCAATTGTACAGAATTCATAAAGGCACTAAAAACAAGATAAGCTGATTAATAAGCCTTTCAGACAATAAAACTACATGCAGAAATCTCAAGTGTTTCCCCAAACTAAACAGTCCAGGATACCTCCAAATGCACTAGATGGAAAATTGACTGACCTCTCGATGTGGAAACATGTGCTTGTTAGATTGTAGAAACATGCCACTTTATCAAACAGCTAGCTAGATAACGAGTTGAGAGCAAGTAAATCCGTAGAACAGACAGTGAGAGGCAAAATGTACTTTTTCAATATAAGCACAAAGAAAGGCAAATAAATGATTCAAGATATCAACAGCAGTGTAGAAAGGGGGGAGTGTATTAAGCTCAATTTAGGGGAGGGGAGAGCAGCTTAAAATTACCAGGTTTAAAACCAGATTAATGAAGGAGAGGGTGGGAAAATTAGCAGGGAAGTACCAGCAGTGATTTAGTTTATGTAGGCTTGAAATCTTTACAGAAAAAGAAAAAGGCACAAACATTCACTGTGCATTTAAGTATCACCCAGTAAACAATTTAACCAATGAAAAAATGTGAAATGTGCAGCCTACATGATTTAAATGTCTATCCTTCAACTAGAACAGAAAAAACAGGGCAAGCAGATTTCTTAAAACAGAAAAAAAATGGAACAGGTAAAACAGAAAGCACCTCCATCAATGACAAACAACAATGAACACATTTACTTTCCTCAGCCAGCAGGGAATCACCAGCAGTTGTTTAATTTATGCAGGCTTGAAATCTTTTCAGAAAAAAAGACAAAGCCCCAGACATTCACTGTGTATTTAAGTATCACTCAAGAAGCAATTTAACCAATGAAAAAGTATGTGAAAAGTGCACCCTATATACTTTAAGTGTCTGTCTCTCATATAGAATAAAAACACTAGGCCAAGCAAATTTCTTAAAATAGAAAACAAAAAGGAGCAGGTAAAACAGAAAGATGCTCTGTCACTCACAGACAAAAATATATATGTTTACTTTCTCCAACCAGCAGGGTGTCACCACCAGTGCTTTAGTTTATGTAAGCTTGAAACCTTTTTGGTAAAAGACTAAGAACCTTTAAGAATCTTTAAGAATTGTTCAAAAAACAATTTAACCAATGAAAAAACGTGAAATATGCAGCCTAGATAATTTAAGTTTCTATCTCTCAAGCGGAACAGAATCACCAGTGCAAACAGCTTTCTTAAAACAGAAAACAAAATGTGGCAGGCAAACAAGAAAGCAGCTCTATCATTTACAGACAAAAAAATATATGTTTACTTTCCTCACCCAGCAGGGAGTAGCCAGCAGTGCTTCAGTTTATGCAGTATTAAAACTTCTTTGGAAAAAGGCTAAGCCCCAGAAATTCCCTTTGTATTCAAGTATCACTTAAGAAAGAATGTAACCAATGAAAAAGAATGCAAAATTTGCAGCCCAGATAATTTGAGTGTCTATCTCTCAAATAGATCAGAAATAACAGGGCAGGCAGATTTTTTAAAACAGAAAACAAAATGGAACAGGTAAAACAGAAAGTAGCTCTCTCATTCACAGACAAAAAGGTATAGCTTTACTTTCCTCACCTAGCAGAGAATCATCAGCATTGCTTTAGTTTATACAGGCTTAAAATCTTTCCAGAAAAAGACTAAGCTCTACAGATTTACCATGCATTTAACTATCACTCAAGAAACAATTTAAACAATGAAAAAACGTGAAATATGCAGCCTAGATAACTTAAGTGCCTATCTCTCAAATAAAACAAGAACACCAAGCCAAGCAGATTTCCTAAAATATGGAGCATGTAAAACAGGAAGAAGCTTTATCATTCACAGAGAAAAATATATAGGTTTACTGTCCTGACCCAGAAGGGAATCACCAGCAGTGGTTTAGTTTATGCAGGCTTGAAATCTTTTAAGAAAATGAGAAAAACTCATAAATTCACTGTGTATTTAAGTATCAATCAAGAAACAATATGAAAAATTAAAAGAAACATCTGAAATGTGCAACCTAGATAATATAAGTGTCTATCTCTCATACAGAGCAAAGTGCCATGCTAAGCAGAGTTATTAAAATAGAAATCATAATGGAGCAGGTAAAACATAAAGCAGCTCTATCACTCACAGAAAAATATATATCTATAGCTATCTATCTATCTATCTATCTATATATATATATATATATATATATATATATTCACTTCAGAAGCCTGAATGATCACAAGCCTGAATTCCATAAGCTGGTGGACGAAAATCCTGAAATTTCATAAGCCTGAAAACTCAAAAGCCTGAATCCCATAAGACTGAAAACAGATAGGATACATATACTGACTGAAGACAACACAAAACAGATTATATTCCACCAAATATAAGCAGGGGGGCAAGCCCCCCTGCACCCACCATGTGGGGGGCTGTGCCCCCCACACCCCCTGTTGCATATATATATATATCAACTCCAAAATTGCGCTTCACTACATTAAACTGCAGTCTCGGAGTTGATATATTTAATTAGCAGGGGGTGTGGGGGACGCAATCCCCCAAATGGGGGGTGCAAGAGGGTTTGCCCCCTTGCCCATACATGATGAAAACTGCTATCCTTTGTCTTGTATGTGTTTTTGTGTGTCATTTTTTGTATTCTGTATATTTTCAGTCTTATTGGATTCAGGCTTTTGAGTTTTCAAGCTTAAATTTCAGGCTTTTGGTCTTCCGGCTTATGCAATTCAGGCTTGTGATCATTCAGGCTTCTGAAGTGAAACCATATATATACATATATATATATATATATATATATGTATATATATATATATATATATATATATATATAGGTTTACTATCATAAATTTGAAAGTAAAAATAAATAATGTCTTTATTTTCGAATTTATGCATCAAAAATGAACATTTTCGAATAATGGTAAACTCGAAAACAAGGGTGTATTGTCGAAAATGTCGGTTGCTACATTTACGGCGATACACAGCACGCCCACCCTTCCCATAATCACCTACCTAACCGAACACACAGTTATGCAGGGGGGCTGTGCCCCCCCCTAACTTAATATTCCAACTCAGAGATCGCACTACAGTGAGGAAAGGGATGCATTTCCCTAACCGCGATCCCCTCCCATGACCGAAAGTTAGAATTGCGAAAGCACAGTTCATTCGCAATGCAAACCTTCGCTCATGTCACCTGCTGTAATATGAAGTATTCGAACATCTGATGTTCGAATACTTCATAGCCGTCTAAATGCGTCGACATAATGATAGCAAACCATATATATATATATATATATATATATATATATATATAAACTTTCATCATCCAGCAGGGAATCACCAGCAGTGATTTAGTTTATGCAGCTTGAAATCTTGAAAAAAGACAAAGCCCCAGAAATTCACTGTGTATTTAAGTATCACTCAAGAAACAATGTAACCAGTGGGGAAAAAAAGCATATGAAATGTACAGCCGAGGTAATTTGTCTATCTCTGATATAGAAAAAAAAAACACCAGACCAAACAGATTTTTTTAAAAATAAAAACAAAATGGATCAGGTAAAACAGAAAGGATCTCTATCACTCACAGACAAAAAGATATAGTTTTATTTTCCTCACCCAACATGGAATCACCAGTAGGGCTTTAGTTTATGCAGGCTTGACATTTTTTCAAAAAAAGTCTAAGCCATAGAAATTCACTGGTTATTGAAGTATCACTCAAGAAACAATTTAATCAATGAAAGAAACATGTCAAATATGCAGGCTAGATAATTTAAGTGTGGGAGGAGGTAAAATAGAAAGCAGCTCTGTCACTCACCGATATAAAAGGTATAGGATCATAAGATCATAGGAAGTTACTAGGTTAATGGCCATAGGGCCTTTACAAACCTAAATTCTACCCTTATTTCCATGATCAGCAACTAATGTCCCCATCCAAGTGGGACACAGATGGAACCTGCGGGATGAATTTACGATTACCCATCCAGTCATCCAAACTGTGTTTGAAGAAGGCTATTAAGGTGCTCTGTTTGACATGAAGTGGGAGTCTGTTCCAAAAGTGTGGTAACCTGTGGGCAAAAAATCTATCCCTCCAGCAGGTTCTAGTAATGTCAAATACCAGGTTAAGGTCTTTAGAGTGAGTAACCCATGTATCATTTGACTTGAGGATATGCAGCATTTCCAATAAAGAAGGGTCAGATATTGCCTTATATGCAAGGTAGAGATCATCTCTGAGTAGTCTGTATAAAACAGAATGAAGAGACTGTGATTTCAGATGATCCACATAGGACAGATGCTGAAGACCTTGAACTTTCCTTGTGAGGAACCTTTGTTATCTCTTCAATTGCTCCAGGTGCTTGGAAAGGTACATACCAAAAGGGGAATAATTATTGGCTTGGAGGCAATGCCCTTACTTATGAGATGACCAGTATAGAATGCCTTTCTTATCACTGTGGAGACATGGTGATCAAAGTTAAGGTTGCTGTCAACCTGTGTGCCCAGGTCTCTCATCACTGAGTGGGTACTTAGGATGTCACTATTGATGTGATAGTTAGCAGGAGCATTGCTATTACTGAAAGGAGCGATAATACATTTTTTGCATTGGGTTTAAGGCCATGACTTTGGCACCAATCATTTGTTTGTGTAAGACCCTCTTGTAGGATGTTGAAATCATTTGGAGATTCTATGACCGCTCCCAGTTTGTAATCATCAGCAAACTTTGTCAGCCACAGACAGTTGATTTTTGCTTGTACTTCAGAAAAATATATTCCAAATAGTAGAGGTCCCAGGACTGATTCCTGTGGAACACCACTGGTTACAGGTCTGCTGTCGTTGGTGGATTCCCCTATTTTGACTATATGTGTTCTATCAGTGAGTCACTTTGTGACCTATCTAACAATATAAGAGTTTATATAAGAGTTGATACCTAGCTGGGTGAGTTTGTCAATGATGCCTGAGTGGGGGATAGTGTCAAAAGCCTTGGTTAAGTCTAGGTAGGCTATACACACATATTTCCCCATAACCATGGTCTTGGTGACTGTCTCGAAGAAGTCCAACATGTTTAATAGGCATGATCTTCCTTTGACAAATCCAAACCAAGTAAGGTCAAGTGTTTGGAGATTACCTATATCTTTTTTGATAAGATCCATGATGATTCTCTCCATGGTCTTGCAGATAAGGCTAGTCAGGCTAATAGGTCTATAGTTCCAGGGGTCAGTGGAAGCACCACCTTTGTGCAAGGAAATAAAGGTGGCCATTTTCCATTCAGCTGGGATGAAGCTGGTGCTTAAACTATAATTGAAAAGAATATCCAATGGTGTTGCTAATTCTTGTTGGAGCCCATGTAGGACACAGACTGGGATGTTATCAGGTCCAATAGATGCTGTGTTTTGGCCTTAGAGAGGGTGTTTATGACCTGCTCTTTGGAGATATAAGGTAGGGGACAGGTGGTAGGGATGTCATGGGGTATGTGTGGTGGGGACAGGGGAGTAAAGTTTTCTCAGAACCTGTCAGCCAACAGGTTAGTTATGTCCACAGGCTCAGTATATGTGGTATCATTAACTACTAGTTTGGCACAAATCCTGGCCTTTCCTTTTAGGTTATCACTGTAACTAAAGAATGCCTTATAGTTGTCCTTAGTTGAGGAAGCTAATTTGGATTCTTAGTTTGCTTTGGAGGACTTCAAAAGAAGTCTTATTTGCTTGTTTAAACTGAGGAGGGACTGTTTCCAGTTTAGGGCTTGCTTCCTCTTACTCTTAGCAATTTCTTCTTATTATTGTAAAGACTGTTAATGGCAATTGTCCACCAGGCAGGATTGCTCTTCCTTGAGGAGCTTGCTTTCATCCTATCAGATAAGGCCAAATCAATGTAGTTATACATGTGTTTGCATAAGGCATTGCTGTAGAACTCAGCATAGTTGCCAGTTCCACCTAAGGGGGAGGTGCAGTGAAGATATTTATACCATCCTGTAAGAGGTTATAATCTGCTTTGGAGAAATGTTTTAGTTCAGTTGCTGCTGGGGGGAGTCAGGTGTGATAGCTACTTTGAATGAGACTGATCTGTGGTCAGATCTCACCAGGGAAGACCTCACAGTGGGGGTGCTACCTTGGTCCCTCATATTGGTAAACACCAGATCCAGGATGCTGGCACCCCTTGTGGGAATGTCAACCAGCTGGTCCAGGGCATTGGAGTTAATGAAGTCAAGGAACCTTTGGGCAAGTGAGTTTGAGCACAAGTAATTTACTCAGTCAATGGATGGGTAGTTAAAGTCACCCACAACCATGGTGTTTGGATATTTGGACACCACTTCCTTTAGTTTTCATGCCTTCAGTTTGTGATCTGAACGTGTGGAAGAAGGTGTAACCTGGAATGGCCTGGCTGCTCTCCATAGCCTTGAACCAGGTCTCCATAACTGCACAAATGCCTGCATCTTCCATGGTGAGGACTGCTTCCAGTGAGTGCAGTTTCATGTTAAGACTCCTAGCATTTGGCAGCATTACCTTGAGGTTGTTTTTAGATGGAGTTTTTACATCGGTAATTTTATCCTTGAGACACTGCTTAAAAAGGGCACTATGATGGTGACAAGAGCCTTAGCCAGTAGCCATAATCCCAAGGGTGAAAGATGAAGACCATCTCTGGCAAAGCATTGAAGTCTGTCGATCATGCCATCCCAGGCTGACAGATACTGGATCCCCTTAGAATGACACCAGAAACTAAGCCAATTACTGAAGTCAATCATTTTCTGTTTGTAGTGAGGTATCATCCTAGGTGAAGGTAAAATGCTGCTTAAGGCTAGGGACATACCGGCCTGAAACACATAATCTGAGAGCTCAGTCTTGTCTCTATTTATATAGTCCAGAGATGTACGTTTCAAGTCGTTCACACCAACATGGACTATGAGACAGTCAAAACAGTACCTGTTGTTGAGAGACTTGAGTGCATGTGTGATATGGCAGATCCTAACACCTGATAGGCTGACTGTGACCTTTTCCTTATCAAGCCTGGTGAGAGGGACATCTGTGTGTCTCATGATGGAATCGCCTATGACTAATATGTTTGGTTTTATGTTTTGCCTTAAGTGCTTGATAGGTGAGATACTGGTGCATGAGCTATAATGTGTATTGTGTTCTGCAGAGGAAGTATTATGTGTAGCGTGCTTGTGTTTGTGTTTGTGTTTGTGTTTGGGAAGCCTCTGGTATTTAGGTATGTTTATGCTGAGGACCTCTGCATATGTAGTATGTGTGATATGTGTTTGGGTGGAGTAGGAGGGCAGGTGTGCATGCTGACAACTCACTCATTGTCATATGTACTGAATGGTGTGTGAGAGAGCATGGATTCAAAGTTATTTTTATATGTGCATCTCTCACATGTTGAGTTTGTGTGAACTAGGACTAGAGGGTTGTCAGTGAACACGAGGCAATTGCTACACTGCCTTAGGATGCCCATGTTGACTAAACTGGTTGGAGAAACTGTGGGAAATTGTCCATCCATAGTGTTAGGTAAATTTATATGGTCAGGAAAAGAGGTCACACTTAAGAATGGCTAGTGGATGAGAGGTGTGCTGGTACCTCTGAGGCTAGGCTACGTGTTCCACCTGACAGTAGAGCAGGGCCATGAAAAACCTCTGGAGGACCACAAGCAAAGTGCTAAGGGAAAATTTAACAAGCAAAATGTTTGCGTTTATAACAACCAACAGTAATCACCATTATGTGGCAGTTTACAGTGGTGCACTACATGCAAAGAAGTGCAAATAAGGGGCTTAAATAAAACAAGGAATAATAATTTTAATGCAAACTAGCCAATAAGGATGGTCTCTCTGAGCTCTAGTCCAATCACCCTGGATTAAATGGGATGCAGACAGCACTCTTCTCCCACAAGGGTACAGAAGGGCCTATACCAACAAGGATGGTTTGAATTTGATGCTCAGAAGTTACAAAACAGACACAGAAACAGCACACCTGAAACTGGGCTATGCTACAACTGAACTAGGACAGCATACAGTAAAATGTGGCAAAAACAGCTCAGACAATTCAAACAGACAGTAGAATGAAAATACAAATCAAAAGTACAATATAAGAGCAAAAACAGGCACTTATAGATAGTTGGAAGCAATGGATGTCTCAGATCTTTCAATATCTCAGTGAAGATCTGGTTTAAATGCTCAAATGGTACCAAACAGTCTAAATTCAGCAAGTCTGAATCTGACCTATGCTATAAGATGCAGAAGTACAAGAAATTCAAAATGCATAAAATCACAGTCACAACAGCAAAAAAAAAAAACATTTTAAATAAAACAGCAATTCACCAGCAATTCCCAGCTTAGAAGGGTGTAGGCCATACTCTCCCACCACAAACATCTAGACCACAAACCCTCCTAATGTAAAACAACTAGTTTTGGAGCCCAAGTGCTTAAACCAGAACTAAGACATTTTTAACAGACACAATGAGCCTTCAAACAGCAATTCTCAGCTTAAAAGGGTGTAGGCTATCCTCTTCTGCCACAAGAGTTTAGACCACAAATCTTCCTAATGTAAAATAACTGGTTTGTAACCCAAGTGCTTGAACTGGAACAAATACACTTAGAACAACAGGAACAATAATCCTTCACCCAGAAATTCCCAGCTCAGAAGGGCAGAGGCTACCCCCTCCTCCCACAAGAGCGCAGACCACAAACCTTCTTAATGTAAAGTAACTGGCCTGAAGCCCAAGTCCTTAAACCAAAACTAAGAGGCTTAGAGTAACAATTATAATTTACTCAGACTAACAAGCAGTAATAAATGCAGCAGAATAAATGCAATGGAACACTTCAAAGAACAAGCAGCAAAAGCAAAATAAAGTAATAAAGTAAGAAGAGAAACAGATTAAAAGAAGCTGAATAAAGTGTATATTTTGTTAAGCAGTAAGTGAGGAAACAGAAGATAACTCAAGGTTAAGAAACTAAGGGGGTGAGCCTTCCCAAATTATCTCAATGTGCTCAGTAGAATGAGCTGATGTTATAGGACTGGGATGCGTGTCCAATATCAAATTTATAGTAGAGGCGGGCAACTCAAAAACCACCAAGTTTCAAGAATGCAACAACAGTTAGTCAGGTGGGTGGGAAAAATAAAATGGAGACCAATATCAGAACAGAAGCAAGGCAACAACAGTAACAAGCAGATGTAGTTTATTTAATAATGCAGGCTGAAAAACAAATAAATAAATGCAGCACAAAGTTATGTAATATAACTGAAAAAGTTAGAGCAAGTGCAAAAAATATACTTATATCAGCTTTGTATTTCCAGATGGTTTAGAAGCAAGCTAAATCTTGCAGCCACAGGCACAAGGAAGCTCTTAGCAGAATCTTACAAAATATAATTATTTTATACCAGCAGGAAGAAAGACTTTTCTAGGGATAAACTCACAGGCCAATCAGATAAAAACACAAAAAGCTATTAACCAGTAGTTCCCAACTAAATAAAATGCAGACAGATAGAACAGAAGCAAGGCAACAACATAAGAGCAGACAGTAACAAGCAGATGGAGTTTCTTTAACATTGCAGTCTGGAAAACAGTGATAAAATCAACCAAATAAATAAATGCAGCACAGAGTTATTAAATATCACTGAAGCAGAGCAAATGCAAAAAATATACTTAGATCAGCTTGTATTTCCAGATGGTATAGATGCAAGCCAAATCCTGTATCCACAGGCACAAGGAAGCTCTGAGCAGAATCTTACAAAATGCAATTCTTTTATACCAGCACCCAGCAGATTACCACTAGCAGTGGTTTAGTTTATGCAGGTTGGAAATCTTTTCACAAAAAAACAAGGCCCCAGATATTCATTGTGCATTTTAGTATAACTAAATAAACAATGTAACCATTGGAAAAATATGTGAAATGTGCAGTCAAGATAATTTAAGTGTCTATCTATCACATAGACAAAAAGATATATGTTTACTTTCTTTACCGGGAATCCCCAACAGTGCTTTAGTTAATACAGGCTTAAAATCTTTTTAGAAAAAGACAAAGGCCCTAGAAATTCATTGTGTATTTAAGTATTACTCAAGAAACAATTGAACCAGTGAAAATATGTGAAATATGCAGCTTAGATAATTTAAGTGTCTGTCACTCACATGGAACAAAACACCAGGCCAAGAAACAATTTAACCAGTGAGAAAAGCTGTGAAATGTGCAGTCTAGATAATTTAAGTTGTCTATCTGTGACAGAACAAAACGTCAGAGCAACCAGATTTCTTAAAACAGAAGATAAAATGGAACAGGTAAAACAGAGAGCAGCTCTATTACTCTCGGACTTTTAGGTTAAATTTCTTCACCCAGCAGGGAATCCCCAGTAGTGGTTTAGTTTATGTAGGCTTGAAATCTGTTCAGAAAAAGACTAAGCCATACAAATGCACTGGGTATTGACGTATTGCTCAAGAAACCATTTATCGAATGATAAAAAAATCTGAAATATGCAATCTACATAATGTAAGTGTCTTTCTCCTATATAGTAGAAGAACACCAGGCCAAATAGATTTATTAAAACTGAAAACATAAGGGGGAATGTGAAACTAAGCAGCTCTATTACTCACAGAAAAAAAAGGTATAGATTTACTTTCATCATCCAGCAGGAAATCACCAGTAGTGCATTTTTATGCAGGTATGAAATGTATATAGAAAAAGATTAAGTCCCAGAAATTCACCATGCAATTAAGTAAAACTCAAGAAACAATTTAAGCAATGAAAAAAACATGTGAAATGTGCAGCCTACATAATTTAAATGTCTATCTCTCACATTAAACAAAAACACCAGGGCAATTAGATTTCTTAAAACAGAAAACAAAATGGAGCAGGTAAAACAGAACCACATGCATAAAATATAGGTTTACCTACCTCACCCAGAAGGAAATCCTCAGCAGTGCTTTAGTTTATGCAGGCTTGAAATTTTTTTCAGGAAATGATGAAGCCACAGAAATAGACTTTGTATTTAAGCATCAGTCAAGAAGTAATTTAACCAATGAAAAGAATGTGAAATGTGCAGCCTATTTAATTTAAGTGTCTATCTCTCACATAGAACAAAACAAAAAAAAAAAAACCAGACCAAGCAAAGTTCTTAAAAAGGAAAAAAAGACCAGAAAAGGTAAAACAGAAAGCAGGCTTGAAACCTCTTTGGAAAAAGATGAAGCCCCAGAAATACACTTGTATTTAAATATCAATCAAGAAACAAATTAGCCAATGGAAAAAAAATACATGGGAAATGTGCAGCCTAAATAATTTAAGTGTCCATCTCTCAAACAGAATAGAACAGAAATGCCAGAGCAAGCAGAGTTCTTAAAGCAGAAGAAAAATGGAGGAAGTAAAACAGAAAGCACTCATGGCCAAAATAATATAGGATTACTTTCCTTGTCCATCAGGAAATCATCACCAGTGCTTTAGTTTATGCAGAGTGGAAATCTTTTCAGAAAAAGACTAAGCCACAGACATTCACTGGATACTGACGTCTCACTCAAGAAACAACTTAATCATTGAAAAAAAAAACAAGGGAAATAGACTGCCTAGATAATTTAAGTGTCTATCTCTTATATAGTAGAAAAACACCAGGCCAAAGAGATTTCTTAAAGCAGAAAACACAATGGAGCAGGTAAAATAGAAAGTAACTCTATCACTCAAAAACAAAAAAGATAAAGATTTACTTTCATCACCCAGCAGGGAATCACCATCAGTGCTTTAGTTTATGCAGACTTGAAATATTTCACAAAAGGACAAAGCCCCAGAAATTCACTGTGTATTTCAGTATCACTCAAGAAACAGTTTAACCAATGAAAAAAAAGTATGTGAAATGTGCAGTCTACATACTTTAGGTGTCTGTCATATAGAACAAACCATCAGAGCAACCAGATTTCGTACAACAGAAAATAAAATGGAGCATGTAAAACAGAAAGTAGCTGTATTACTCTCAGACAAAAATATATAGGTTTACTTTCTTCCACCCAGCAGGTAATCCCCACCAGTGCTTTAGATTATACAGGCTTGAAATATTTTCAGAAAAAGACTAAGCCACAGAAATCCAGTGGGTATTGAAGTATCACTCGAGAAACTATTTAATCAATGAGAAAACCACATGAAATATGCAGCCTAGATAATTTAAGTGTGTACCTCTCACATAGAACAAAAACACCAGGCCAAGCAGATTTCTTAAAAGATAAAGCAAAATAGAGCAGGTAAAAGAGAAAGTAGCTATAACACTCACAGACAAAAACATATATATTTACTTTCCTCTTCCAGCAGGGAATCACCAGCCTGCCCTTAGTTTATACAGGCTTGAAACCTTTTTGGAAACAGACTAACCCCAAGAAAATCAATGTATATTTAATTATCACTCAAGAAACAATTTAACCAGTGAATAAAACATGTGAAATCTGAAGCCTAGATAATTTAAGTGTCTGTCTTGTAAATAGAACAGAAACACCAGGGGAAGCAGATTTCTTAAAACTCATTAAAACAGAAAACAAAATGGAGCAGATAAACCAGAAAGTAGCTCTATCCCTCACAGACAAAAATATATAGGTTTACCTTCCTGACTCAGAAAGGAATCACCAGCAGTGCTTTAGTGTACAGATGCTTGAAATATTTTCAGAAAAAATAAAACCCAAGAAATTCACTGTGTATTTAAGTATGACTTAAGAAGCAATTTAACCAATAAAAACACATGTAATGTGCACCCTATATAATTTAAGTCTCTATCTCTCATATAGAACAAAATCACCACACCAAGCAAATTTCTTAAAACAGAAAACAAAATGGAGCAAATAAAACAGAAAGAAGCTCTGTCACTCATAGACAAAAAAGATGTATGTTTACTTTCCTCACCCAGCAGGGCATCACCAGCACTGCTTTAGTTTATGCAAGCTTGAAATCTTTTCACAAAAGGACAAAGCCACAGAAATTCACTGTGTATATCAGTATCACTCAAGTAACAATTTAACCAATGAAAAAACATGTGAAATGTGCAGTCTACATACTTTACACATCTATCTGTCATATAGAACAAAACATCAGAGCAACCAGATTTCTTACAACAGAAAATAAAATGGAACAGGTAAAACAGAGAGCAGCTCTATTACTCTTAGACAAAAAAGATATAGGTTTACTTTCTTCCACCCAGCAGGGAATCCCCACCAGTGCTTTAGTTTATGCAGGCTTCAAATATTTTCAGAAAAAGACTAAGCCACAGAAATTCATTGGGTATTGAAGTATCACTCAAGAAACCATTTAACTAATGAGAAAAGCATGGGAATTATGCAGCTTAGATAATTTAAGTGGCTACCTCTCACATGGAACAAAAACACCTGGCCAAGCAGATTTCTTCAAACAGAAAGCAAAATGGAGCAGGTAAAACAGAAATCAGCTATATCACTCACAGACATCTAGCAGGGAATCACCAGCTGTCCTTTGGTTTATGCAGGCTGGAAACCTTTTTGGAATCAGACTAAGCCCAAGAAAATCAATGTGTATTTAAGTATCACTCAGGAAACAATTTAACCAGTGAATAAAACGTGAAATCTGAAGCCTATGTAATTTAAGTGTCTGTCTCTTAAATAGAACAGAAACACCAGGGGAAGCAGATTTCTTAAAACATCTTAAAACAGAAAACAACATGGAGCAGGTAAAACAGAAAGCAGTTCTATCCCTCACAGACAAAAATATATAGGTTTACCTTCCTGACTCAGAAAGGAATCACCAGCAGTGCTTTAGTTTACAGATGCTTGAAATCTTTTCAGAAAAAGTAAAACCCACGAAATTCACTGTGTATTTAAGTATGACTTAATAAGCAATTTAACCAATAAAAACACATGTAATGTGCATCCTAGATAATTTAAGTGTCTATCGCTCACACAGAACAAAAACACCACACCAAGCAAATTTCTTAAAACAGAAACAAAATGGAGCAGATAAAACTGAAAGAAGCTTTGTCACTCATAGACAAAAAGATATGTGTTTACTTTCCTCACCCAGCAGGGAATCACCAACAGTGCTTTAGTTTATGCAGGCTTGAAGTCTTTTCAGAAAAAGCAAAGCCCTAGAAATTCACTGTATATTTAAGGATCACAAGAAACAATTTAACCAATGGAAAAAAAAAAACATCTGAAATGTGCAGCCTAGATAAAATAAGTGTCTATCTCTCAAACAGAAAAGAAACACCAGGGCAGACAGCTTTCTTAAAACAGAAAAGAAAATGGAGCAGGTAAAAAAGCAGCTCTAGCACTCAAAGACTAAGAGATATAGATTTACTTTCCTCATCTTGTAGGGAATCACCAGCAGTGCTTCGGGTTATGCAGATAATTCATAAACTTCATAACCAAGAATTAAATAATTTTAAAATATGGTAGAAAGAGAACTTAGAGATGCTTTACATAATAAGATTTTTCCCACTCTCCCCTTAGAAGAAAGACAACTGCTAGAAGAATTAAAAAAGAACAAACAAATAAGGGTTATGAAGCCAGACAAGTGGGAGGGATAGTCTTGATGGATACGATGTGTTATATGGGCAAAATCATGGATATTTTGAATGATAAAGACATGCACTCCAGGGTTTCAAAAACAAAATAAATGTAGCCTATTTCAAAACTGACTTTACCCTTAAGGAATATCTGTATGATGGTGTGATAGATGAAGATACATTTTATTATTTGTGGATAGAGAGACCAATCATCCCATCAATTTTTGGGATCCCAAAAGTCCATAAAATGTGACTGACCTCCCACTTTGGCCCATAATGGCTAAGACTTACCCATTGGCTAAGTTTTTGGATAATAAATTAAAGAAAATATGGACTGAACATACTGGGATCATAAAAGATTTGTGGGACTTCCTGAAAAGTATTAGAGCTGAATTATATGATGGAGGGTTGATTTTTGCTACAATAGATATTATAGATGTATTTTCTGTCATACCACATCATACTGGGCTATAATGGTTTGAAGAAGCATTAGTGGCAGTAGGAGGCCTGAACAAAGGATGAATTTAGAATTTGTGTTGAACTAAATGAGTTAGTACTTAAAAATAATTTCATCCATTTTGATGGAGAATTTTACAAACAGGAAAGCGGGGTAGCTAAGGGGGCCTGCTGTGCCCACACATTTGTAAATATTGTGTTACAGGTATTGCAACATAAATTTGTGTTTAATTCCCCATTTGTTCATTATTTTAAATATTACAAGAGATATTTGGATGATATATGTATATTCTGGAGTGGCACAGAAGAAAAAATAAGTGAGTTCATTGAATATATAGGCTCCACTACAGACTTCCTCAAATGTACCTACAATATCACTAAGGATTCAATAAATTACTTGGATGTTAATATACAGGAGGTAGAATACCCACAGGGATTTAAATCTAGGGTGTATTGAAAATAACTTATTCTAACTCCTACCTTTATTATATGAATGCCCACCCTTATAAGCAAAAGAGGAGTATTGTCAAAGGACAGCTCATTAGGGCATCAAGAATGACTTCTAGTGAACAAGATTTTAATAAAGAATGTGCATTATTAAAGAATATATTTTTGGAGAGAAAATATCCATCACAATTTGTGGAAAAAGTGTTGAAAGAGGTGAAAGTAGGTAAAAAAGACAAATTTGCCCCATGTTAGGAAAGGAATATGTGACCCTTAAAACAGCAGGACACCTTAATGATGAAGAAGGTAAACAGGAGGTGAAATACTTTAAAGGGGCTTTAGCACTGAACTACTTGTGAAGCCAGCTTAATTAAATATGTTATTAAGAACAACTGGGAAAGATCTGCTAGTTTTTTAGACTTAGACCCTATATTTTAAAACCCCATTAAGTTTGTTTTCAAGAAGGGATGTAATAGCAAGGAAATTTTAGAATATGATAAAAATAAGTTTAAGGCGGCCCCCAAAAGGAGAAAGTTGATTTGTTTAAATGTGGGGCTTATGCTCAGTGTCCCTATATGTTCAGTAATGAAAATGTTTACATCAATAGCAGACATAGGTACATAGAAGCTAGAAACTTCACTAATTGTGATAGTATAGGGGTTATTTATCTTGCTTTGTGCCAAATGTGTGATGCATTTTACATAGGGAATACTGAGCACAAGCTCAATAGGAGGCTATGTGAACACATGTATGAAATTCAAACTAAAGAGGCCACAAATGCTTTATTTAAACATACATTGAGTTGCAAACAGGCAGCATTTTTTTGCATTAAAACAGATTTTACAAGATCCTTGGGGGGGGGGCAATGGAGATAGACTACAGGTAAATATATTGGCAACTGTTTATGAAGCCAGTAGAGCCCCTGGTCTAAATAAATATGTCCACATTGCCCCTTTCCTTAAGCATAGAGCAGCTAGATTATAAACATTATTTTTATACAGTTTAAATTATGTGTTTTTTAAGTGGTTCAATACTTGTAATACTGCTGCAGTTTTCTGTTTTCAGCTGAATGTACAAAAGGACAGTAGGTGGAGGTATTTCTGTAGGTTTTAATGTTACTTACATTTGTGTTTATAAAATATATATTTTAACAGCAACATTTGATAGGAACAGTAGAAGAAAGTTTTATATTTAATTTTTGTATCCATTTATTCATTAAACTGTATTATAAACTAAGTTATTAACACATTTAAACTATTATGGTAAGTTTTTTGGTTAATGATATACTTTTAAACTGTGTTTCTTTAAATGAGGCTTGAGAATCAATGTTAATTCATTGTAAAGTGTACTTAAATTTGTGGGTATGTAGTCTGTTATCTGATGAAGTCCTCTGTATAGGAACAAAAATGCGATCAGTCAGCTAATGGGTTTAAGTGTATTGGAATAAAACACTGTATTTCCACTTTTAAAGCCTCTGGGTGTTCTCTGGACTTCTTACAGTGCTTGCTGTAGTTTTATTGGGGTATTATCATCACCAACTCAAAGGGCATGTCAGGGTGACACATAAGGGAGAGTATTATCATCCCTGTGAAGAAAGGAGGTTCTGTCAGCACAGCTAGTTGGAATTTTGTAAATAATTATATGCCATTTGTGAATATCAAACTGATTTATACAAGATGCTTGTGTTACAAATGTACTAGAACTGTGGGTCATACAAAATGTTGATGTTACAAATGTATTAGAGCTGTATGCCATGTGTAAATCAAACTGATTTGTACATATTTTTGTGTTGAAAAGGTATTTGTAAAGTGCTTGTGTTTAAAATGTATCTACAGTGTGCCTTACTGGAGAGAACCGAAATGGACATGTACTATTGTAATGGTTTAAATGTATATGTTTTAACAGAAGAAACTGGAGGGTTAACCTCAGTCCAGCAAACTTAAAAAAAAAATCTGAAATTAAATCACTTTATAGGTTAGGCCATAAAGATGCTATCTCAAAGTTTCCATGTGGCCAGAGACACAGTATGTACTAGGAAGCTTTATGTATTGTGGTTGGGGTGAACTAATTACTCTCTGGAAGCTTGGAGACATGCATGACTTCCAGCACCTGCCAAAGATCTGAGCAAAAGCCCTTGTGTGTGTATTTTTACAGGTAGGTGCTAAGTCCTGCCAGCTTCCAGCAATGAGTGTTTTACATGGGAACTAGAAGTCATATGACCAAAAATGATGTAATTCTGCAAGCTATCCCAGCAGCTATGTTTTAGATATTATTTTGAGAACTCTATTAGTGAGACAGAGCTTTCTGTATTCTGTCTTGGGCCTGACAACAAGAAGAAGAACCAGTCACTACATCGTCTGCCTTGCTCTATTAAGTACACTATTAGGGAATAGTATAATTATCTTAGATTCAATCAGGAATATAACAAAGCTTAGTTTAGATATTGTTTTTCTTTATTTGTGTGAGACTGTTCTTCAATGCTGTTTTAACTATTTCCTGTGAATATATATTTAGTATTGTCTTGTTCTTTTATTATTTATTATTAAATCTATTTAAACCTTTCATTGTGGCTAATCTTTGTAGAGATATTTAAGATTTGAGAATATTTGCATATTTATTTGGTAACACTGTGTGGGCCACTCCTAACAGCCTTGCCCTTGGTCAAACTACCATTTGTATTAGTATTAATATTACACAGTAATATTGGACACCATTTGTTAAAGGCCTTAAAATAGCTGGCGAGGAGCTTTGCTGGCAGTGATAACTACCAGTCTGGGTAAAAGCAGCATAGCTAGTAAACCTGTGCCAGCCTTTCCTAGGGCTGTGTGTGTGTGTGTGTGTGTTGTGTGTGTGTGTGTGTGTGTGTGTGTGTGTGTGTGTGTGTGTGTGTGTGTGTGTGCATACAAATCAAATCTCCAAGAATGTGTGTGTTAGCTACTTGGGCAGGGACATGAAGCACTGTTTGGACAGAGAGAGTGTTGGAGGACTTGGTTTGGAACCTTGGCTAGGGACTCAACTCTGTAGCTATGCCAGTGGGGAGTCTTACTGGGGATGTGGAGAAAGAGAGGAACCAGCCCCCGGACTGGCTGTGTTCCCTGTGTGCTCTTAAGGGAAATTGTGCTTGATTGTGATTAATGCAGAGAGCTGCATTTGGAGATATTGTGTGTGTGTACCTGTTATAATCCTAGTGAACATCCCCTACTGGTACCTGTGGTGAGGATTGAGGCTCCTTGATTACTGGCCCAGAGGTGGAGGGTCGTCACAATCCCCGCATGATGAAATTCAATGGGTGACACATAATCAGGGATATTATCATTACCAGCTGAAAATGCATGTCGGGGTGATATATAATAGGGGGGTATTATCATCACCACCTGAACATGCTTGACAGGGTGACACATAATGGGGGGTGTTATCATCACCACATATTTAGATCCAAAGGGTGACACATACTGGGGGTTATTATAATCACCACTTGAAAGTGCATGTCAGGGTAACACATAATGGGGGTATTATCATCACCACATGATAAGGTCAGACAGGTGATACATAATGGAGGATATTATCATCACCAGCTAAAAAAGTGCATGTCAGGGTGAGACATAATAGGATGTATTATCATCACCACATGATGAGGTCGATGGGTGATATATAATGGGGGGCATTATGACCACCTGCTTAAAGTGCATGTGAAGGTGACACATAATAGGGATATTATCATCACCACCTGAAAGTGAATGTCAGGGTGATACATAATGGGGAGCATTAACATCATCACTTGATGAGGTCTGATGGGTGACATAATTGGGGTTATTATCATCACCACTTGAGAGGGTGTGTCAGGGTGACAGATAATGGAGGGTATTATCACCACCACATGATAAGGTCCAATGGGTGACACATAATGGGGGGCATATTATCATCACCAGGTAAAAGTGCATGTGGGGTGAGACATAATGGAGGGTATTATAATCACCACATAATGAGGTCCTGTGGGTGATACATAATGGGGGAACATTATCATCACCTGCTTAAAGTGCATCTTAGGGTGACACATAATGGAGGTATTATCATCACCATCTGAAACTGCATGTCTGGATGATAAATAATGGGGAGCATGACCATCACCACATGATGAGGTCCGATGGGTGACACATAATTAGGGGTATTATCATCACCACTTGAAAGGGCATGTCAGGGTGACAGATAATGGGGGGGTATTATCACTACCACATGATGAGGTCCAATGGGTGACATGTAATGGGGGGTATGATTATCGCCACATGATGAGGTCCTATGGGTGACACATAATGGAGTGTATTATCATCACCAGCTGAAAGTGCATGTTAGGGAGAACATAATGGGGGGTATTATCACCACCTGAAACTGCATGTCAGGGTGACACATAATTGGGAAGGGTATTACCTTCACCACCTGAAAGTGCATGTTGGAGTGGCATGTCATGAGGTCGGATGAGTGACACATAATTGAGGGTGTTACCATCACCATCTGAAATTGGATGTCAGGATGGCACATAGTAAAGGGTACTATCATCAGAACCTGAAAGTGCATTTCATGGTGACACATAATGAGATATTATCATCAGCCTATCAAACTGCATGTCAGGGTGACACATAATGGAGGGATATTTATCATCACTGTACGATGAGGTCCAATGGGTGGCACATACACATAGCTCATTGACCCCTGCATATTGTGGACAGGCAACATGTTTTCATGTGTATTGGTACAGCCCTGCCAATGTGTGCTATGCTGCTATTTCCATGCAAACATATATGTTACTGCATTTGCTTGGGTATATGGGGGGGTATAATCATCACCAGCTGAAAGTGCATGCCAGGGTGACAGATAATGGGGGGGGTATTATCACCACCTGGAAATGTATGTCAGGGTGACACATAAGGGTGGTATTGTCATCACCACCTGAAAGTGCATGTCAGTGTGACACATCATCATTATAATCATCATCAGCCCCCTTTTTCCCATTTTTTCTACATGGGGTTGGGGTATTGTGTTAACTGTTGCCAACTCTCTCTATTCTGTGCCACACTCCTGCCTTCTTCAACACTCATGCCTGATTGTCACAGATCTTCTTTAACACAATCCATCCACCTCTTTGCTGGATGTCCTCACTTCCTCTTACCTTCTTTCTGTCTGTCCCAAATCTTCTTCACCAGACTGCATTCTGCTTTTCTGCACATGGGTCAAAACCACCATAATCTGTTCTTTTTGATCTTTTCTGCAATTGGAGCTAATTTGGCTTCTGCTGTTATGTCCTCATTTCTTCATCTGTCCCACAGTGTGCATCTGACCACCCTTCTCAGTCACTTCATTTCCATCACATCTAGCTTCTTCATCTGTTCTGCCTTTACTGCCCAAGTTTCTGTAACATAGAGTAGTACTTGTCACACCACTGTCTTGCACACCTTACTTTTCAGCTTCTTTGACATTCTTTTGTCATAGACTACAACTAACACTCTGTGCCAGTTGGCTGCAGCCCCTCTGATTCTAACTTTGATCTCGTCATTCAGACTGCCCTTCTCCTCAACTAACCCTCCCAGATACTTAAAGCTGTTTACATGTTCCACTATCTTCCCTTCTATCTCTATTTTCATTTTTTTCTGATTTCTGCAATTTGCTGCCATTACCACCATCTTATCTGAGCTTAGTTTCATCATATGTGCCTTCAGTTTTGCATTCCATTCTCCAATCCTTTGCTGATGTTCTAGCTCAGAGTCTGCCTTTAATTCCACGTTGTCTGCATACAGTAAATTGTTGATCTACCCCCTCCAAACTGTTTGCTAATGTAGTCCATCACCAGCATGAACAGCAGTGGGCTCAGAGCTGAATCCTGGTGTACACTCAATCCCACTGGGAACCCCTCTGTGAGGCCGAACACTGTTCATACTTGAATCATTGGATACTTGTACATAGCCTTCACTAATTCTACCAATGTTTCTGGGACTTCAAACCACTGCAGTACTGCTGAAATCAACTTTCTTGGGACCTTGTCGTAATGCTTTCTCCATGTCTTGGAATGCCCAGTTGGACCCTCTCCTCATCTCTAGCTTCTTCTCAAGTATCTGTCTCACTGAAAACATTGGGTCAATTGTGCTGCATCCTAAACTGAATCCAAACTGCTCATCTTCCATCTTACATTCTACTACTCAGCGTATCCATTTATCAATCACCTTCTCCAGAACTTTCATGCAATGTGATAGGAGTTTGTTGCCTCTGTACTGCCCATAGTTGCGGGTGTCCCCTTTGTTCTTGTACACCGGCACCAGTATGCTTATTCTCCAGTCATGTGGGATATGCCTTTCTGTTCACACTGCTATTAGTACCCTCAGGAGCCATTTCTCCCCTATATCACCCATCATCTTTATCATATCTGTTGTGACCTCATCTGAGCCTGTTGCGTTCCCTGACTTCATTTTCCTTAGTGCTGTTCTTACTTCTTCTGTGGTGGGCTTCTATTCTTCTCTCACATAGGCTGTTTCTGGGGCAGTACAGCTTCTGTGGGGTTTTCTTCATTCAGAAGCTGCTGGAAATACTCCTTCCATCTGCCTTTGATGTCCTGTGGACTGGTGAGTAGGTTGTTGCTGGCATCCCTTATGAAGGGTGTGTGACTATCTTCATCTTTCTGTCTTTGCATTGCAACCTGATACAGTTTTTTTGCGGCAATTACTGAGTCACTTTCCAGAAGGTGCTAGAGTGCCTCCAATACCCTATTATTTGCTCCTGCAACTTCTCTCTTAGCTTCTTTGTTAGCCAACCAGTAGTTCTTCCTAGCCTGATTAGTCTTTTCTATCTCACACTTCTTCCTGCACACCTTCTTTCTTTTGATGACTTCCTGGACTTCTGCATTCCACCACCAACTTTTCTTATGTACCTTATTTCCATACCTGGCTCAGCCACATATCTTTTCTGTAGTCCTAACACATGCTGTTTTAGGCACTGCCATTCTTGTTCAACACCACATATTTCCTTCTCTTCTTAGGGTGCTTGAGCCCTGAGTAATTCATTGAACTGTTGCACTTTCTCTCCAGTCAACTTTCAGATCTTCAGCCTGGTCTCTGTTGACCTTAGAGCCTTCTCTGACCACTCCTTGCAGCTGATTGTGGCAAATAGTGGTTTATGCTGTGGGCCAACTGTTTCCCTGGGAATGACTTTGCAATCATGGATTCTACCCCAGTGCCTTTTCCTTACAAGGTGGAAGTCTACCTAAGTTGCATGTTTACTCTTGTATGAGATCGTGTGACAGTCTCTCTTTCTGAACCATGTGTTGAGTTTATGAATGCTGCCCTATTGTTACACTGGAGACTGATTGCCATGAGTCTGTCATTAATTCTAATGATATCCCTCACTGCCTTCTGAAGCCTCTCTCTCACCACAATTCTCACACCATTTCTAGCCTGTCCCCCTCCTGAGTAGTAGAGTCTTGATTCTAAGCCAAGTGGCTTTGCTGCACTGTCCTTCCATCTCATCTCTTAGACACATAAGATGTCCAGCCTCCTCCATATCATCATTTCATCCACTTCCAAGCTGCGTCCTGTCAGCAAACCTACATTAAATGTAGCAATTCTCAGTTCATGTTTTGCAATTGGTTGGTTTTACATCCAGCTTTCTCTCAGCAGAGCTATCCCAGGTAACCCAAGCTGGGAAACTAGACACCGGACAACCAGTAGCTTATTTACCCAGGGCTGCTGGGCTTTATGGCAGGCAAACACTGGCCAACAGGGACACATTTGCCCCTCCCGCCATTAGCAAGGGTCCCTGATATAGGTCAGAGTAGGCCAGGTCCTCAACCCACTTATCACCAGTAACTACCCATGCCAGTTTTGACGACATTAGTCAACATGACCAAATTACCTAGAGCCATATTTTACACCATCAAGTGGCTAGCCCTGCCATGGTGCACAGTCTGTGATCCATGCTCTGTTATCTTGAGGATACTGTGCACCACAGTGGATACCCAAAGAGCTTGGTCTGTACAAGTCTTCCCCCTATAGGGCACCATGTAGACTCTGTGCTGCTGCCCACAGCTCCATTCATTGGTGAGTTTGAGATGGAAACACTCAGCATGTTTTTCAGACATGAGAGAAACCCCACAGAGACACAGGAAGAATGTGCACTACTTGGAGGTCAGGATTAAACCTTGCACCTTGTGCATGGGAGGTGAAGACCGTAACCATTATGCCAACTGGTCTCCATCTGGTGTGTCACATAATGGGGGCTATCATCACCAACTGAAAATGCATGTCAGGGTGACACATAATGGGGAAGAGTACTATCATCACCACCTGCAAGTGCATGTCAGAGTGACACATAATCAGAGGGTATTATCATCACCACCTGCAAGTGCATGTCAGGGTGACACATAATTGGAGGGTATTATCATCACCACCTGAAAGTGCATGTCAGGGTGACACATAATGGAAAGGTATTATCATCACCACCTGAAAATGCATGTCAGGGTGACACATAATGGGGCAATATTTTCATCACCACCTGGAAGTGCATGTCAGGGTGACACATATCAGGGGGTATTATCATCATCACCTGAAAGTACATGTCAGGGAGCACATAATTGGGGGTATTTATCATCACCACATGATGAGGTCCAATGGGTGATACCTAATGTGGAGGTATTATCATCACTAGCTGAAAGTGCATGTCAGGGTGACACATAATGGAGGTATTATCATCACCACATAAAGGTGCATGTCACGCTGATACAAAAAAAGTGGGGGTATTATCATCCTCACCTGACAGTGTATGTCAGGCTGATGGATAATGGAGGGGTATTATCATCAACAGCTGAAAGTGCATGGCAGGGTGACACATAATGAGAGGTATTATCATCATCTTCTGAAAGTGCATGTCAGGGATGACACATAAGGGGAGCTATTATCATCACCACCTGAAAGTACATGTCAGAGGGACAAATAATGAGGGGCATTATCATCACCAACTGAAAGTGTTTTCTAGGGTGACACATAGGGGGTGGGTTCTATCATCACCACATGATAAGGTCCGATGGATGACACATAATGGGGGGTGTACTATCATCACCAGTTGAGAATGAATGTCCAGGTGAGATATAGTGGGGGTGTGTTATCATCACCACAAGATGATTACTGATGGCAGACATATAATAGGTTCATAGGTTCATAGGTAGGTACTAGGTTATCGGCCCTGGGGCCTATACAAGCCCAGCCAAAAAAGTACCCTGGCTTTTGCCACCCAAGAAAATTATTTTCCTGTGCCACTGTCGAGCAGAGCCACAGAGGTGATCCCTGGGGTGAATTTCCGATTTCCCATCCAATCATCAAGATTTTTCTTGAAGATTGCTAATGAGGAGCTTTGTTTGATATAGATAGGTAGTTTATTCCAGAGTATGGGAAGTCTCTGGGACAGGAATCTATCCCTCCAGCATGTTCTGTTTATTGTGGTGACAAGGTTTAGGTCCCTAGAGCATGTAGCTCGGAGGGATTGGGATTTCTTTAAGTGGAGCATGTCCAACAGCTCTGGGTTTAACCTAGCTTTGTATGTTAGGCAGAGATCACCTCTGAGTAGACGATATGCGACAGAGTAAAGCTGGAGTTTTTTGAAACGGTCTGCATAGGGCATCTGTTTGAGGCTGGTAATCCTCTTTGTGAGGTATTTCAGCAGCCTTTCCAGTAATTGTAGATGTCTTGTGAGGTACATACCAAAAGGGGCATTGTACTCTATAATGGGTCTAATGAGTGATGAGTAGAGGGGAACAATGACCTCTTTTTTTCTGGATGAGAAACCTTTTGTGATGAGGTGTGCCATGTAGAAGGATTTCCTAACTACTGTGGCGATGTGATTATCAAAGGAGAGACTACTGTCTATACTGCTATAATGGAGGGGTATAATCATCCTTACCTGAAAGTGCATGCCACATAATGGGAGGCATTATCATCACCACATGATGAGGTACAATGGGTGACACATAATGGAGGGTATTACCATCAACAGCTGAAAGTGCATGTCAAAGTAACACATAATGTGGGATATTTATCATCATTTATCATTTGTCATCACCACATGAAAGTTCACGTCAAGGTGACACATAAGAGGGTATTATCATCCCCACATTATGAGGTCAGATGGGTGACACATAATTGGAGTTATCACCACATGATGAGGACTTTTGGATGACACATGGTGATGTCAGAATGGTGACACATAATGGGGGTATTATCATCCCCACCTAAAAGTGTGTGTCAGGGTGACATATAAGAAGGTATTATCATCACCACATTATGAGGTCAGATGGGTGCACATAATGTTGAGTTATCATCACCATATGATGAGGTCTGATGGGTGACACATAATGAGGGATATTATGATCAACAGCTCAAACTGCATGTCATGGTGAGACATAATGGGGGTATTGTCATCAGCACCTGAAAATGAATGTCTGGGTGACATATAATGGGGAGCTATCATTAACACCTGAAAATGCATGTCAGGGTGACACATAATGGGGGGATTATCGTCAACATACAATTAGGTCTGGTGGGTGATGCATAATGGGGGTATTATTATCACCACCTGAAAGTGCATGTCATGGTGACACATAAAGGGGGGCATTATCATCACCCCTTTATCAGGTCCAATTGGGGATGCATAATGGGGGATATTATCATCACCAGTTAAATGTGCATATCAGACTGAGACATAATGGAGGATATTAACATCACCACATGATGAAGTCCCTTGGGTGACACATACTGGGGGTATTATCATCACCACCTAAAAGTGCATGTCAGGGTAATGTTTCATGGCAAGGTATTGTCATCACCACCTAAAAGTGCATATCAGGGTAACATATCATGGTAAGGTATTATCATCACCAACTGAAAATGCAAGTCAGGGTGATACATAGTGGGTGAGTATTTTCAATACTACCAGAAAGTGCATGTCAATGTGACACAAAACTGGGGGGGGGGGCTATTATCATCACTACCTGAAAGTGCATGTCAGGGTGACACATAAGGGAGGACTTATCGTTACCACCTGAAAGTGCATGTCAGGGTGACAGTTAATGGAAGAGCATTATCATCACCACCTGAAAGTGTTTGTCAGGGTGAGACATAATGGGTGGGTAGTATTATCACCACATGATGAGGTCAGATGGGTGACACATAATGGGGGGATATTATGATTAGCAGCACAAAGTGCATGTCATGGTGAGTTATAATGGGGGTATTATCATCACAGCTGAAAGTGCATGTCAGTGTGGCACATAATGGGGGGGTTATCATCACATCAGGAGGTCCAATGGATGACACATAATGGGGAATTATCATCACCACCTGAAAGTGCATGTCAGGGTTGACACATGTTGGGGGGTTATACTCATCACCACCTGAAAGTGCATGTCAGAGTGACACATAATAATATTATCATCACCACCTGAAAGTGTTTGTCAGGGTGACAACTAATGTTGGGAATTATCATCACCATATGATGAGGTCTGATGGGTGACATACAATGAGAGGTATTATTATCACTAGATGAGAGTGCATGTCAAGGTGAAAATAATGGGGACGTATTATCATCACCAACAGAAAATGCATGTCAGGCTAACACATAATGGGGGTATTATCATCATCACATGATGAGGTCCAATGGGTGAGACATAATGGGGAGGATGATCATCACCACATGATAAGATCCTATGGGTGACTCATAATGGGTGGTATTATCATCTCAAGCTAAAATAGAGTCTGAGGATGACACATAATATAGGGTATTATCATCACCACCTGAAAGTGCATGTTGAGGTGACACACAATGGTGCATATTATAATCACCATATGTAATGGGCAGGAATCATCATCACCACCTGAAAGTGCATGTCAGGGTGATACAAAATGGATGGGTATTAAAATCACCACCTGAAAGTGTATGTCAGGGTTGTACATGTTTCTGGATATTATCATCACCACATGATGAAGTCCGATGGGTGACACATAATGAAGGGGTATTATCATCACCACATGATGAAGCCAGATGGGTGACACCTAATTTTGTGGTATTATCATCCTCCCTGAAAGTACATATCATGGTGACACTTAATGGAGGCTGTTATCATCACCACATGAGGAGGTCTGATGGGTGATGCATAATGGGGGGATTATCTTCACCAGTTCAAAGTGCATGTCATGTCGAGACATTATGTAGGGGTAGTATCATCACCACCTGAAAGTGCCTTTCAGGGTGGCACATAATGGCGGGCATCATCATCACCAGGAGATGAGGATTGATGAGAGACACATAATGGTGGGGTTGGAGTATAATCATCATCACCTGAAAGTGCATGTGAGGGTGACACATGATGGAGGGTATTATCTTCACCACCTGAAAGTGCTTGTTAGGGTGACACATAATGGGGGAGGTATTATCTTCACCACATGATGAGGTCAGGTGGGTGACACATAATCACAGGTATTATCATCCACACATGAAAGTGCATGTCAGGGTGACACATAATGTGGGGTATAATCATCACCACATGATGATGTCTGATGGGTGACACATAGTGGTTGGGTCTTTTCATCACCACATGATGAAGTCTGATGGGTGACAGATAATGGAGGACACTGTGATCACCAGCTCAAAGTGCATTCCATGGTGAGACATAATGGAGCATATTATCATCATCACCTGAATGTGCATGTCAGCATGACATATAATGGGTACTATGATCATCACCACCTGAAAGTGCATGTCAGGGTGACACATAAAGGGGGTATTATCATCACCACATGATCAGGTCCAATGGTGATGCATAATGGGGGATATTATTATCACCATCTGAAAGTGCATGCCAAGGTGACACATAATGTGGGGTTATTATCATCAACAGCTAAAAGTGCATGTCAGAGTGAGACATAATGGGGGATATTATCACCTCATGATGAGGTCTCATGGGTGACACATAATGGAGGGTATTATCATCACGTGCTTAAAGTCCATGTCAGGGTGACATAATGGGGGTATTATCATCACCACCTAAAATGCATGTCAAAGTGTCATGTAATGGGGGAGTATTTTCAAGACAACCTGAAATTGCATGTCAGTGTGACACATAATGGGAGGTATTATCATCACTACCTGAAAGTGCATGTCAGGGTGACACATAATGGGGGGTTATTATCATCACCACTTGAAAGTGCTTGTCAGGTTGGCACGTAATGGAAGTATTATCATCCCTCCATGATGAGGTCCGATGGGTGACACAATGGGGAGGTGTTATCATCACCAGCTGAAAGTGCATGTCAGGGTGATACATAAGGGGGGGGTATTATCATCACCACCTGTAAGTGCATGTCAGGGTGACAGATAATGGAGTGGCATTATCATCACCAGCTAAGAGTGCATGTCAGGGTAACACATAATGGGTGAATATTATTATCACAACTGAAAGTGCATGTCAGGGTGACACATAATGGGGATTATCATCACCACATTTAGAGGTCCAATGGGTGACACATAATGGGGGTATTATCATCGCCAGCTGAAAGTGCATGTCAGGTTTGACACATAATGTGGGGTATTATCATCACCACCTGAAAGTGCATGTTAGAGTGACGTATAGTGGGGGTATTATCATCACCACCTGAAAGTGCATGTCAGAGTGACACATAATAGGTGGACATTATCATCAGCACATGTAAGGTCCGATGGGTGACACATAATAGGGGTATTATCATCACCAGCTGAAAATGCACGTCAGGTTTGACACATAATGTGGGGTATTATCACCACCTGAAAGTGCATATCAGTGTGATGTATAGTGGGGGGTATTATCATCACCACCTGAAAGTCCATGCCAGAGTGACACATAATAGGTGGAAATTATCATCAGCACATGTGAGGTCTGATGGGTAACACATAATGGGGGGATATTATAATCACCAGCACAAAGTGCATGTCATGATAAGACAGAATGGGGGGTATTATCATCACCACCTGAAAGTGAATGTCAGAGTGAAACATAATGGGGGTAGTATCATCACCAGCTAAAAGTGCATGTCAAAGTGAGACAATGCCAGGTATTATCATCACCACACATGAGGTCCCATGGGTGACACATAACAAGACGTCCATTATCATCACCTGGTTAAAATGCATGTCAAGCTGGCACATAATGGAGGGTATTACTATCACCACCTGTAAGTGCATGTCAGGGTAACACATTGGGGTTTATTGTCATCACCAGCTCAAACTGCATGTCATGCTGAGGCATAATGGGATATGTTATCATTACCATCTGAAAGTGCATGTCAGGGGGAAAATAATGGGGAGGCATTATCATCACCACCAGAAAATGCATGTCAGGCTGACACATAATGGGAGCTATGATCATCACCACATGATGAGATCTGGGAGTGGATGATCATCAACACATAATGAGGTCCCATGAGTGACACACAATGGGGGGTATTATCATCACCAGCTGAGATTGAGTCTTAGGGTGCAGAAAATGGGGGTATCAACACCACCTGAAAGTGCATATCAGGGTGACACATAATTGGGGAGTATTATCATCACCACTTGAAAGTGCATGTCAGGGTGACACATAATGGAGGGGGTATGATCATCACCAGCTCAAACTGCATGCCATGCTGAGACATAATGGGGTGTATTATCATTACGACCTGAAAGTGGATGTCAATGTGACATATAATGGGAGTGTTATCATCACCACCTGAAAGTGCATGTCAGGGTGTCACAGAAAAGGGGGTATTATCATCATATGATCTGGTTCAAAGGCGACACATAATGAGGGATATAATCATCACCAGCTGAAAGTGTATGTCAGGGTGACACATAATGTGGGGTTATCACCAGATAAAAGTGCATGTCAGAGTGAGGCTTAATGGGAGATATTATCATCGCCTCATGGTGAGGTCCCATGGGTGACACATAATGGGGGGCATTATCATCACTTGCATATAGTCCATGTCAGGGTGACACATAATGGAGAGTATTATCATCACTACCTGAAAGTGCATGTCAGGGTGACACATAATGAAAGGGTATTATCATCACCCCCTGAAAATGCATGTCAAGGTGGCACATAACGAGCTAGAATTTTCATCACTATATGAAATTGCATGTCAGTGTGTCACATAATGGGTGAGGATATTATCATCACTACCTGAAAGTGCATGTCAGAGTGACACATAGTGGGGGTGTTATCATCATCACCTGAAAGTGTACATCAGGGTGGCACATAATGGGGGTATTCTCATCACTGCATGATGAGGTCCAATGGGTAACATAATGGGTGGATAGTATCATCATCTGAAAGTGCATATCAGAGTGACACATAATGGGGGGTATTATAGGTTCATAGGTAGGTACTGGGCTATCTGCCCTATGGCATATATTAGCCCAGCCACATTGTGCGGTATTCACTGCCCCTTTGGTTAGTTCCCTAGGCCCTTGATCTAGCAGCTGGTACCCTTGGTCCCTATCTAGTACAGCTGTTGGTATGATCCCTGGTGTGAACTTTCTGTTACCATCCACTTGTCAAGGTTCCTCTTGAAGAGTGATATAATAAAATGGCACATAAAACATACATCTTATACTAACGTGTATAGGGTCTGTCTGCTAAGAAAGGTCTCAAAGAGATTTTTTCATTGAGACCATGACCTCTACCTGCTGCTAGCTTAATTATCCATTTTATCTCCTTCTTCTCTATATTATTTCGCATGCAACCAAAAAACCTTCTGTTTATGTACCTCCTGTACACCCTATATTGGAAAGCTTTGAAAAAGCTTGTATGAATGATTTTTTACTACAGTTTGAAAATAATGTAATGAAACCTGAGTGTTTTAACCTAACAAAGGAATGTACCATTTTATTATATATATATTTACTTTTAAGCATACATGTTAATATTTAAATAATTTTAAATATTTATATGTTTTTATTATGTGTCTATATATTCACATAAGTTGATATTCTTTTGTTTTTGCAATGTTCTTTATATAATATTCTTCACAATATTCACAAGGAAAGAAGTATTATATATACTTATTGGGCTACCAATGAACTGATGTTTTGTTATCAAGCCTTGTTGTGGCTCTCCAATAGGAGTTTTTTTAGTACTATTTAAGAGTGTTTATGCTGCTGATTGATTAAGTCTGATGATGCGTCCTGGAGACGTGAAAGCGCTCACTGTTTTTATTACCTAATAAACTTGCCTGTGGAATATATTTGGAGTTTATTTTTGGTTGGCTTTAATTGTCTTGGTGTATCCTCTTTATATGTTATTTGGTTATTTGGATTTTTTGAGGGGGTACTTTATCCTGTGTTCGTGTTTTTTGCATTTCTTTATCCTTTGGATTATTGAAAATCAAACTGAAAATACAGGAACTAGACTGCAAACAGATAAGTTTAAGAAACCAAATGGTATACTTAATGAAATAAATG
>NC_056748.1:851236668-851269689 GCF_019279795.1 Protopterus annectens | reverse complement strand
TTTTACCGGGGAGGGGACCTGTGTGTGTCTTACTATAGAGTCTCCTATTACTAGCGTGCTGGGTATGGTGTTTTGCCTTAGGGGCTGTCATGAGGCACACTGCTGAGGTGAGTTATGTGTTTTCTGGCTTGTGTTTGGAGGTGCAGGTTGCTTGCTTGTCTGCTTTGGAGGGCACCGTTTCTTTTTCAGATTGGTACCTAGTGCCTCTGAATATATTTTTGTGTATTTATGTGTATGTTATGCTGGTGCTTGTTTTGTAGATCCATGTGTGACTGGTGGTGTGATGCTAGTGTGCCTCTTCTTCTCTTGACTATCTGTTACAGTCATGGGTTGAGAGCGCTTAGCCTCCAGTCTGGCTGTGTATTTGCATCTCTCACAAGTGTTTGTGTCTAGAGGTAAGAGGAGAGGGTTGTCTGTATACATGAGGCAGTTGTGACATTGCCTCAGGATGCCCAATTCCACCAAATGAACTGGAGAATACACCTGAAGCTGACCTCTGGACATGCTTGGAAAAGTAAATTTCACTTGTCTTGCGGACAATCAAGGGTCTTATGGTGTATTATAATAGTGCTGTTTAGGAGATTTGGAAAATAATAGTGTTGTCTAGTCGATTTGGACAAGTGCTGATTTGGGTTATGCAATTGCTGCAATAAGAGCAGTTGATCTGAAGCACTTGAGTTGAGGCTTGCCTAGTTCAAAGGGAAAATTTGCAGCTCAGACTTTGTGAAGCCAGGTATAGTATACCCCAGCTAACAGGTGCTGTCTGACGCTGCTCTGTGCGCAAGACCGTGCAAAAAGAGAGTTGCAGGGTTTTAAGAGAGAGAGAACAAGGAGTCTGGAATTGACCCAAAATGGCCAATAAAACTACAGTTTCTAGGCAATAACCACTCCTACAGGGACAGGCAGGCTGCTCAGTGTTAACCACTGCCACTGGTGAACACAGATACTTCCCTTTAACCCAAGTAAGCACTGGCCTCCAAGAAACTTACAAACAGTTCAGAACAGCAACTCTGTAACTGAACTTTTTTTAAATGATAGAAAGTGGGAAAATAGCAAGATTTTTTGTTTGTTTTTGTTTAAGGATAGCAGAGTCACACAAGTAGCAAACTAGTCAGAATAGTGCAATAAATGACCACAACACGTGTGTGCGCTAGGTCAGAGGCAGGTAAAATGCAATTTTAAGAAAAAACTATTTTAAATTAAGTGCAACACAAAAAAAATGCAATAAACAGGCTCTAGGTATTTTCTAAATACTGTTTCTAACACAGATATCAACTTTTGCAAGCAATAAAACGCCGAAAAGTAGGCGGCAATGCAGTTTTTCAAAGAAATAAATCAGAAGAAAATACTTAAAATCTCAAAAGTGGCTCCTTTCTTCTCTCAGCGTTTTCTCCTCTTGGTAGGTGCTTCAGCAACAACTATCAAGCCTGGAAAGATGCCAAAACCATGCAGGGTTTTAAGAGAGAGATCAAGGAGTTTGGAATTGACCCAAAATGGCCAATAAAACTACAGTTTCTAGGCAGTAACTACTCCTACAGGGACAGGCAGGCTGCTCAGTGTTAACCACTGCCACTGGTGAACAGAGACTTCCCTTTAGCCCAAGTAAGCACTGGCCTCCAATAAACTTACAAACAGCTCAGAACAGCAACTCTGTAACTGAACTTTTTTTTAATTATAGAAAGTGGGAAAATAGCAAGATTTTTTTGTTTTTGTTTAAGGATAGCAGAGACACACAAGTAGCAAACTAGTCAGAACAGTGCAATAAATGGCCCCAACATGTGTGTGCTAGGTCAGAGGCAGGTAAAATGCAATTTTAAGAAAACACGATTTTAAATTAAGTGCAACAAAAAATGCAATAAACAGGCTCTAGGTATGTTCTAAATACTGTTTCTAACACGGCTATCAACTTTTGCAAGCAAGAAAATGCCGAAAAATAGGCGGCAATGCAGTTTTTCTAAGAAATAAATCAGAAGAAAATACTTAAAATCTCAAAAGTGGCTCCTTTCTTCTCTCAGCGTTTTCTCCTCTTGGTAGGTGCTTCAGCAACAACTATCAAGCCTGGAAAGATGCCAAAGCCACGCGGCTGCAGGGTTTTAAGAGAGAGAGATCAAGGAGTTTGGAATTGACCCAAAATGGCCAATAAAACTACAGTTTCTAGGCAGTAACCACTCCTACAGGGACAGGCAGACTGCTCAATGTTAACCACTGCCACTGGTGAACAGAGACTTCCCTTTAGCCTAAGTAAGCACTGGCCTCCAAGAAATTTACAAACAGTTCAGAACAGCAACTCTATCACCACCAACTGAAAGTGATTGTCAGTGTGACATATAATGAGGGGGTATTATCATCACCATCTGAAAGTGATTGTCAGGGTGACACATAATAGGTGGGTATTATCATCACCACATGATGAGGTCCGATGAGTGACAAGTAATCAGGGGATATTATGATCACCAGCACAAAGTGGATGTCATGATGAGACTTAATGGGGGGGGGGGTATTATCATCACCACCTGAAATGGCATGTCAGATTGACACATGATGAGGGTATTATCATCACCAACTGAAAGTGCAAGTCAGGGTGACACATTATGGAGCAGTATTATCATCACCACCATGGTAAATTACATGGCATGGTACCACATAATGGGGGGGGGGTATTATCATAACCACATGATAATTTCCGATAGGCAGCACATAATGTGGGGCATTATCAACACTACATGAAAGTTCATGTCAGGGTAACACAGGTGGGAGGTATTATCAACATCATATGAAACTGCATGACAGTGTGACACATAATGGGGGGCTATTATCATCACCACATGATGAGGTCCGAAGGGAGACACATAATGGGGGATATTATCGTCACCACATGATGAGGTCCGATGGACGATACATAATGGGGGGAGTAAAATTTGTCTGTGTGTTCTTCCTTTAAGAAACATTTCCAGGGACAGCACATGTATATAAATAGCCAGCGTATGCTAGCTTCAGTGTCATTTTGAGACGGCAGCCAGAGAGTGAGCATGTATGGGAAAAATAGTCAGTCTCTTTATAAGTTTATCTAAGTTAAAGTTATTTGCCTCAATCCTGATATGTTTGAACATAATAAAGCTGCTTGAACAAACCCCACTCATGTTCATCTTTGTCATCCTGACGAGACGAACAATATGGTATCAGAATCGTGATTCCAGTGGCTCCTTTTCATAGATATGAGGTGCAGAATCGGCTATTAAGGTAAAATAAAAGAAACACGAGCAAAATAGAGCCAGAAACAAGCTAAAGGTAATGAAAACTTGCCCAAATGATTATTTTATTAAAAAAGATAAAACAGAGCATTACAAGCACACAGAATGAATGACTAAGCAAACAAATATCACAGAAATGTGTATTAAACAAACAAAAAAAGTTTATTAATTAAGCAAAATGTCTGAAAATAAAATAGCTGATAAAACAACTATCAGGAAAGTACATAAGACGGTCAGAGTTGCCTTGGAATTGCAAAATGAGCATATTTAGAGTAAAACAAGCACAATAAAATAGATTAAATGGGCAAAACGAATATAATAAAGGGCAAAAAGGGTATATTAAGTGTAAATAAAGCAAGGCAACTGCATGTTTTGGGCAAATTACAGTGTTTTGGTACAAACAGTTATTTTGCGTTGATTAAAGCTCTGAATAGCATATCTAGAGTTATTTGAAGCATCACAGTGTGTGTAAAAGTGCTTACAGTGTGTGTTTATTACTGTACATTTATTCCAGACAGTTTATTATGTACAAAGTGCAAGTATTTCGTGAAGTGCAGTCACGATATAGCCATTTTGAAAAGTTTCTTCTGCTTGATGTTGCTACTTGTGAAGGGATGCCATTACAGAATGTTTCTTGCCCTGCAAAGAGTTATTTAGCAAAGTAAAGCCATTTTGGAAGTGTTTCAGTATGCTCTGTACCGTTTATTTGCAATGTGCCGTTACTTTGAAATGTTTCCTACTCTGAGCTTCTTCTACTGCCCAGTTTATTCGCACAGTGCAGTTATTTTGAAATGTTTCTTATAATGGTGATAAATGACTTTACAATACAATAGTTTCAACAGTGTTCTTGTGCCACAGAGACTTATTTCGCAAAGTGTTTCACAAATTTTGCAGAATTCAGTTACTCAGAGGTTTATTGTGCTACTGGGCATAGTTACAAGTGCTGGCATAAATTTGTGGCATATGTTTGTATGTGTGCATATTCGTGCAGTTACAAGTGAACTTGGATTACATTGTGTTTTACTGTAATTTGTTGGCATGGCAGACGGATTTTAAAAAACAAAACACCACTTGTATTTGATCAGAATATTGCAGAGAACTGGAGAATATTTGACAAGAGTACGATATTTTCATACAAGCATTCATTTGCAATCCTAGCTGGGTCAGAGGCCATTGATCGAGAACATTAATTTGTGTATGCACCAGCAGTGTATGAAGGAGAAGGTGAAAATCTTCATATTGTTGTTCAGGCTGAATCAAGGAAGATCCTGAGTGCTTGAAACGTAAAGTCAGAGAAATGTGCAACCCCCATACCAATGTTACATTAGAGAGGCATTTGGTTTACACAAGAGACCAAAGGCCAGGAAAAACATTTACAGCTTATATTACTGACTTGAGAAACAAAGCTAAAACTTGCATGTTTGGTGAGTTAATAAATGAGCTCATAAAGGACGGGCTTGTGTGTGGTATTAATAGTGCTGCTGTGAGAAAGATTTTGCTTCGTGACAAAGACTTAATGTTGAGCAAAGCTATTGAGATTTGTCAGATCCATGAAGTCACATAAAGGCATACAAGTATGCTTATAAGTGATAAGAGCATGGTTTCAGCAAGCTGCAAAGCAAATGTAGACAGCATGCAGCATGTGGCAAGTAGAAACAGGCCTAAGCACATGGCAGCTGCAGCCCCTGTGGGTGCGGCAGGGAAACCACATGGCTGTCTATCAAGGTCGATGACTAGTTCAGTTAAAGGAGCATGCTCAGTGCAGAACAAAGGTTGCTTCAGTACAGCATAAAGGTGAGTCAGCATAACCCAAATCAAGCTTTATTGTTAATGTTCGTAACTGTGGTGCCAACTCTGAGTCTAAAAGACAAAAGTGCTTAGCATTTGGTCAGCAATGTCACAAGTGTAAAAAATGGAATCGTTTTCAAAGGTTTTGGAAGTCAAGTAAACCTCACTCAGTTGCAAAGAATGGTCCCTCAAAAAAGCAAATTGATCAAGTAGGGTTGCAGTTTACTTTTTTCATACATGGTGCATCAGTGATTGGTGAAAGGGTTAATGCAGTAGATTTATTAGCTAAGGGTGAAGTGTTTTGTACTGTCCTGATCCATATAAAACCCATCATGCTCGAAGTAGACACTGGATCAAAATGTAATGTTATGTCAGCAGAAACATTTGCTAAAGTAAGAGCTGGTGAACAACATAATGTGGCTAGTTGTGCAAAACTTGTTGCATATGGAGGTGAAGAAATTCAAACCAAAGGTTCAGTAGTGCTTTCACGTTATTTGGTAGGGAACAGTTACAAGTTGTTGTTTTATGTAGTCCGAACACCTGTGGAGTCATTATTGGGTCTCAGAGACAGTATGAGAATGGGCTTGCTTTCCTTCACTGAAGAGGTTCATCACATAAGCACATGTCCCAGTTCCAGCTTCAGTGATACTATTTTCTCAGAATATGCTGATGTTTTCGATGACAAGCTAAGCAAGCTTCCAATTATGTATTTCATGAAGTTAGACCCAGAGGTCAATCCAGTAGTTAAACCGGCAAGAAGAGTTCCAATAGCTATGCAGAGCAGAGTTAAAGCTCAGTTGGATAAAATGGAGCAGCAAGGTGTCATTTGTCCAGTTACAGAACCAACTGAATGGGTGTTGTCTATGTAGCAACTCACAAAAAAGGCTCAGATGAAATCAGAATATGTATCGACCCAAGAGACGTGAATAAGGCATTAAAAAGACATAATACCATGTGAACAGTCGAGGAGGTCACAGCTGCAATACTAAATGCCACTGTGTTTTCCATCTTGGATGCAAAGCGTTAATTATGGCAGGTGATGCTTGCTCAAATCTTCACTACTGACTACATTCAGTACCCCATTTGGAAGGTATGGATTTCTTAGGATGCCATTTGGAATAAATTCTGCAAGTGAAGTCTTTCAGCGTGCAATGGAACAGATCTTTTCAGGTTATCCCTGTGCCATAATAGTAGATGATTTATTAGTTGGCGGCAGTGGTGAAGCAGAGCATGACAGAACCCTCAAGAAAGTTCTAGACAGAGCACGTGAAGTGAACTGAAAACTCAATCTTCTGAAGTGCAAATTCAGACAACCAGAAGTCACATATGTAGGTCATTTGTTTACTAGTACTGGGTTATGACCTGAACCATTCAAGCAAGCAGCTATTCTTGAGATGCCAGTGTCAGATAATGTTCAAGCTCTACAGAGTTTTCTTGGTATAGTTAACTATTTGGGCAAGTTTATATCAGATTTCAGTGAATTGACAGCACCTTTAAGAGAGCTGATGCCCAAAAATGTTGCATGGTCATGGCTAGAACAGCACCAGAGAACATTTGATGATCTTAAACAGAATTGCTAGTCCACCTACACTAAGGCACAATGATGTCAATAAACCAGTCACTCTTTCCTGTGATGCATCAAAGTTTGGTCTTGGCACAGTTCTTCTTCTAGAGGACAGACCAATAGCCTATGCATCTAGATCTCTTACCCAAACTGAAATGCAATATGTTCAGATTGAGAAGGACCTTTTGGCAATTGCGTTTGCATGTTCAAAGTTTCATGATTATATTTATGGTTGAGATATCCTCACTGAAACTGATTATCAACCTCTAGTTACTATTTTAAAGAAGCCTATGCATTCCGCTCCAGCAAGATTGCAAGAATGATGCTCAAATTACAAAAGTACTTCAAAATGGTCTATACAAAAGGCAAACTTCTTTATCTGGCTTATTCAGATCTCCCAGAAATAGAACAGAACAGCTTGATGCAGAGAATTTTGACTTTGATGTCATGGAAATGTGTAATTTTTCAACCACGAGACTTGATGAGCTGAGAGATCATACAAAGACTGATCGCAAAAGCTCAACCACAACATCCAGGTAGGACGGCCATCAAAGCAATCCAGTGTACTGCCTGAAGTGCAACCTTATTTTCCTTACAGAGGTGAGATGTTGATGGAAGATGACATTATTTTCAAAGGTCCTAAAGTTGCTGTTCCTGCTCCCTTACAATGTGAATATATCCAGATTTTGCATCATGGTCACCCTGGGTCCGAATCTACTAAAAAAAGAGTGAGAGGACTAGTACTTTGGCCTTCTCTAACAATGACATTGACAAAGTGCTCTTATCTTGTTCAGTATGCAATATTACTAAACCGCATCTGCAGAGGGAGTCACATCAGCTAAGTTAAGTTCCTGAACTGCCTTGGTCAGCAGTAGCCACTGACATATTCAAGTGGAAAAATCAGCATTACTTAGTCTTGGTCGACTCTTATTCAAATGGGTTTGAGATTGATTTGTTGCCTAACCTAATGTCTACTAATGTTAATACTAAGTTGAAATGTCATTTCTCAGTCCATGTTAGTCCACATAAGCTTATCTCTGATATTGGTACTCAATTTGCTAGTCAATTGTTTCAGAAATTTAGCACGGAGTGGTCGGGTGGATCCAAAAACACTGACAACACAATAATCCACGTTTATATCATGCTATTGAAAGATGAAAATAGTGAACGCTATTTCATCGAACCTAAATATCTAAACCACATAATATCGAACATTCTTCCTTGGGAAGAAATTTGCTATTCCAAAACACATACACACAACACAGGCACATCTAAAAAACATTAATATACACACATGCACTTATAATCCTACAACTAACCCTACACTAAACTCTGCAGACACTACTATCTATCCATTTACCTTAACCCAAACCCTAACCCTAAGGTCCGTCACTATCGCACACTCACCTAACCCGCGCCCTAACCCTAACTCACTTAACCATCCCTAACCCTAATTCACCTAACCCGCGCCCTAACCCTAACTCACTTAACCTGCCCCTAACCCTAACTCACCTAACCTGCTCTCTAATCCTAACAACCACACAATCGCACACTTACCTGGACCCAACCCATAAATTTCCATCACAGCGCTGAAAATAGCAAAGCCACAGAACCGGCCAACCAAATTCTTTCCCTAGGAAAGAATTTGGTGTTGTGCAGCTTCGTTAGTTCACTCAAAACGGGTCGATATTAGAACATTTGAAGTTTTAAAACTTTGATGTTCTGGTATAGACCCAATAATCCACCTGTTTACCTTCTGAAAACCTGAATTGAGTACTCCGTTGGTTGTTTGCTAGTTATTTTATTCAAAAGGTTGTAAAACCACAATAAAAAAACAGCTGAACACAGCTTAGGCACAGTAACAAATTCAGTAGGGTAAAACCTTCCAACCTGATTCAGTCCGTGAGTAGTAAAGTCCTCAGTTGAACGGACTGTAATGACCTCCACAAGCAGGTACCAATAACCGGTAACAGCAGCTGTAGCTTAAGACTAAGTCCATGAACAATATAGTCCACAGTAAAATGGATTACAATAAGCTCCTCACAGCCAGTCCCAATAAACAATGACAGCAGCTTCAGCTTGAGAATGAGTCTGTGAATAGCACAATCAACAGTTTAAACAGACTGCAATGAGCTCCACAAAGCCAGTCCCGATAGCCAGTTACAGCAGCTGCAGTTCGAGACTTACAAACTGCACATCCCAGTAGATCAGTCTACCCTAAGGTATCAATTGCACATAAAAGATGTCAGCAAAATATAAAAAAATCAAATAGTTCCAAGAAACAAAGTCTTCATGATCTCAGACCTCACTCGTGAACTTGTTGACAGCAGATTATAGCAACACCAAACAGTTCCAAGGAAACAATTCCTAATGGTAAGCGCTTTCGTCCACTTAAATGTGGACTTTTTCAAACCTAAATATCTCACCATTAGGGCTTGTTTTAAATAAGAATCCCATAGTCCCCTTAATTGTTAACCTCATCAATTAACCAATTCAAAAAACAATTAGTTGTAGGTTCTTAAACAGACATTACACTAGTAAAATGCTGTCAGTTAAAAATACTTGCATAAACAGAGTCACATTTCTAATGCAGCTAATATCAAAGCTTGCATGCCTTGTCTTTTAAAATAGGTGCCAAGGAGAGATGTTCATTCATCCCTCGGGGGTACATAGCTCCTAATTTCAATTGCCATCGAACTTCACTATTACCAATCCTGTTATCCCAGTCCCCACCCCTAGGGTCTCTCAACACATTTTCCAAAATACCAAACTTAAAGCTAGGTTCTCCTGTACAGGTCAAAGTGTGTATAAAAAGAGAATTGTTAGTGGTCCTGGTTTCAACTGCATAAAGATGTTCATAAATCTGCTTACGGAGCATACGCTCCATTTTTCCTACATAGAACCCTTGACAGCCAGTACAAATACTTAGGTAAACCAATCCTTTACTATTACAGTTTCCATTGGCAAGGTGCACTCTGATCTGAAACTCACCTACTGTAACCGTAGTACCCTCCAATATATGTGGGCAATATTTACATGCCCCACATTTCTGGGTTCCCCTATCCCCAACCTTTGACATCAAAGGGTGTTCCAGGAAATACTTCATATTGTGCCCTGCTTTGTGAATGAATAAAGGGGTACAACTTAATTGGCTGTACACTTCGCTATTACCTTCAATGATAACCCGATTTTTGGTAATAATGTTTTTAATGGTGCACCCAAAATTGCCATAGTATGTAACTATAGCTTTGGAAAAATGATTACCAGAATCTTTGTTTGATTCTTTTTGGATGTTACCTCAACCTAATAAAGGTAAATATCTCCCCCCATTCTTTCAACACCTCTTCTCCCAAGGAATACACTAACCTTTCAGGGTATCCTCTATCCAGAAACATTTGTGTGAGGCAACCCAATTCACTTTTGAAATCAATCAAAGTAGAGCACATCCTTGCCCCCCTGATGATTTGCCCCTTCACAAGATTTTTCTTAACATGGAAGGGGTGCCTACTGTCAAAGGCCAAGATGTTGTTGGAATATGTGGGTTTACGGTACACTCTAGATGTGAAAGTCCCTGTACTTCTGTCAATTGAAACAGTCACATCCAAATAGTCGATAGAATCTGGGGAAAATGTGTGTGTGAACTTGAAGTAGGGACTAATTTGGCTGATGTAAAAATAGAAATGATTAGCTAACATTTCCCCTCCTTTCCAAAGGACAAACACATCATAAAGGTAACGGAGATATAAGGCCCATTCCTTCTCAAATCTCGAGGTGAAAATATACTTCTTCTCCCAAGTGGCCATGACCAAGTATGCAAAAATAGGGGCACTACTTGAGCACATGGCCACCCCTTTTAATTGTCTGAAGTACTCATTTAAAAAAAAATGAAGTTATTATTTAAGGTAACTTCCATAACATCCACCACAAAATTAGTAAGCCCTGGATTCAAGTTAGTATAGTCATGAATGGCTTCCCAAAAAAATTCGATACCCTCTTGGTGTACTTTGGGGATACCAAAGACAGTGGGGATATAAGGGTTTTCATTAACCAAAAATCTGTATGTCTCCATTAATAATCCCCTGAAAAAGGCTGTCTTCAATAAATAACTGTATCCTCCTGTGTGCAATGTTGGTCTGATTGAGGGAAACTATTTTGTATTTCTCTGTGTCATTCAAGAGATTTGCTATATCATTTATGTAGTCATTTGTGTCCACACTCACTATTCCTCCCCCTTTATCTGGCTTAATAATCCTCATTTGATCTGTTGATCTCAAATTTCTCAATAATTTCTCCTCTTCTTTTGTGAGGTTGAAAAATCTGTCATTTTGATGATGAAAAGCCTGATACATTTCCTTAGAACAAACCCTTTCAAAACTAGCCAGGGTAGGATGGGGGTTGTATACACTTTCCTTCTTGAATAGCCCTGGTCCTACTGTCTTGTCAGTATCCTTAAAGAATAATTCTAAATTCAATTTCCTCAAGTATAACTTGAACTCAGTAAGTACCTCTGAAATATCTGTTTTCTTACTGGGAACAAATTTAACACCCTTTCTAAACAATGAAAAATGTGTGCTAGTAATCTCTTCATCCGTGTAGTTAAAGATGTTAAAACCTGAAACACTCAACATCTTTCCCCCAAAAGATGAAATAATCTGACCTTCATACAGGTTGGGACTCAAAATCTGTTCCCCCTGTTGCTCCTCCCAAAGTTCATCTGCCCTCTCTGTCTCTGCCCCTTGGGTGTCCCCTGTTGGCCTAAAAAATGGGTACCATTCTGATTCCTGTTGAAAATTCTCTCCGACCTCCTTAAGGTAGGGAAATTTTGTTCAAAAACTTCACCTTCATTGTTGTAGTATTGAGGTGTGACACTGTAATTTCTAACACCACCCTCTTCGAAGTTCACAGAAGCTAAACCCATCTCAAACCCTCCTTCATGAACATTGCTAGCTGTGGGTTCTAAATAACTTTTAGGCAGGGGAGAGGCTGACCTGTTTGTACTCCAATCCATCTCTTCTTAGATTTCTATGTTTCCTTGCAACATTCTCTTTCAACTACTGTTCAGTTTTTTCAAAAACATTATCATACTTCAGTTCATATTTACTAAAATTCTCATCAACTAAAATTTCATTGTTGAGATGATTAACTTCATCAAGTAATTGGTTTATTCTATTAGTATTAATTTTAATAATAAAATGCAATAATTCCAAGCCATGTCAGTCGAACATAGCCAGAAGCTCTTTCACCTCAGGCTGTCCAACCGACAAACCATTTGGAACTTTAAATGTTCTCAGTCCCTTGGGTATTCTTTGAACTTTAATACATTCTGAAAGGTACGCATTGTCTACTTGTAGGTTATGTACCTTTCCCATCTTCAGCTCAAAGTCCTGAATCGTTACCTTGACGATGTGTTTGTCCTTTGGAAAGGAGGGGAAATGTTAGCAAATCATTTCTATTCTTACATCAACCAAATTAGTTCCTACGTCAAGTTCACACACATATTTTCCCCAGATTCTATCGACTATTTGGATGTGACTGTTTCAATTGACAGAAGTACAGGGACTTTTACATCTAGAGTGTACCGTAAACCCACATATTCCAACAACTTCTTGGCCTTTGACAGTAGGCACCCCTTTCATGTTAGGAAATATCTTGTGAAGGGGCAAATGATCGGGGGGCAATGATGTGCTCTACTTTGATTGATTTCAAATGTGAATTGGGTTGCCTCACGCAAATGTTTCTGGATAGAGGATACCACGAAAGGTTGGTGTATTCCTTGGGAGAAGAGGTGTTGAAAGAATGGGGGGGGGGGGGTTCACCTTTATTAGGTCAAGGTAACACCCAGGAAGCATCAAACAAATATTCTGGTAATCATTTTTCCAAAGCTATGGTTACATAATGTGCCAATTTTGGGTACACAGTTAAAAACATTATTACCAAAAATTGGGTTATCATTGAAGGTAATAGCGAAGTGTACAGCCAATTAAGTAGTACCCCTTTATTCATTCACAAAGCAGGGCACAATATGAAGTATTACCTGGAGCACCCTTTGATGTCAAAGGTTGGGAATAGGGGAACCCAGAAATGTGGGGCATGTAAATATTTCCCACATATATTGGAGGGTACTAAGGTTACAGTAGGTGAGTTTCAGATCAGAGTGCACCTTGCCAATGGAAACTGTAATAGTAAAGGATTGGTTTACCTTAGTATTTGTACTGGCTGTCAAGGATTCTATGTAGGAAAAATGGAGCGTATTCTTTGTAAGCGGATTTATGAACACCTTTATGCGGTTGAAACCAGGAACCCTAACGATTCTCTTTTTAAACACACTTTGACCTGTACAGGAGAACCTAGCTTTAAGTTTGGTATTTTGGAAAATGTGTTGAGAGACCCTAGGGGTGGGGACTGGGGTAACAGGATTGGTAATAGTGAAGTTCAATGGCAATTGAAATTAGGAGCTATGTACCACCCCAGGGATGAATGAACATCTCTCCTTAGCACCTATTTTAAAAGACAAGGCACGCAAGCTTTGATATTAGCTGCATTAGAAATGTGACTCTGTTTATGCAAGTATTTTTAATTGACAGCATTTTACTAGTATAATGTCTGTTTAAGAACTTACAACTAATTCTTGTTTTAATTGGTTAATTGATGAGGTTAACAATTAAGGGGACTATGGGATTCTTATTTAAAACAAGCCCTAATGGTGAGATATTTAGGTTTGAAAACGTCCACGTTTAAGTGGACGAAAGCGCTTACCATTAGGAATTGTTTCCTTGGAACTGTTTGGTGTTGCTATAATCTGCTGTCAACAAGTTCACGAGTGAGGTCTGAGATCGTGAAGACTTTGTTTCTTGCACCTATTTGATTTTTTTATATTTTGCTGACATCTTTTATGTGCAATTGATACCTTAGGGTAGACTGATCTACTGGGATGTGCAGTTTGTAAGTCTCAAGCTGCAGCTGCTGTAACTGGTTGTTGGGACTGGCTTTGTGGAGCTAATTGCAGTCCATTTAAACTGTTGATTGTACTATTCACGGACTCATTCTCAAGCTGAAGCTGCTGTCATTGTTTATTGGGACTGGCTGTGAGGAACTTACTGTAGTCCGTTTTACTGTGGACTATATTGTTCATGGACTTAGTCTCAAGCTACAGGTGCTGTTACCGGTTATTGGGACCAGCTTGTGGAGGTCATTACAGTCTGTTCAACTGAGGACTTTCCTATTCACGGACTGAATCAGGTTGGAAGGTTTTACCCTACTAAATTTGTTACTGTGCCTAACCTGTGTTCAGCTGTTTTTTTATTGTGCTTTTACAACCTTTTGAATAAAATAACTGACAAACAACCAGCAGAGTACTCAATTCAGTGTTTCAGAAATTTGCAAAAGAATAGGACTTTGTACATGTTACCAGCAGTCCTGAATACCAAGAGTCAAATGGTCTAGCTGAACATGCAGTACAGAGTGCAACGCAATTACTGTTGAAGTCAAAGCTTGATAATACTGACCTATTTTTGAATTTGGTTAATCTCAGAAATATGCCCTGTGATAATATACCTGGCTCGCCTGCTCAAAGACTTCTATCCAGGCAAAACAGAACAACCTTGCCTATCATTTCCAGTTTGTTGGTGCCTAAAGCTAAAACAACAGAGTTATCAAAGCCCAACTATTCAGAAAGCATTTTTTCCAGAAGTCTAGTTATGATAAAATGAGCAAATCTCTTCGTCCATTGAAAAAAGGAGAGGCAGTGAGGATACAAATGGTGAAAGATTTAAACTAGATTGGTCAAGTAACAGGTATATGTGCTGAGCCGAGATCTATTTTGTGGAATCTGAGGGTGTGGCATACAGGAGAAATCACAGAAATCATCTTCCTGTATCAGAACCGATATCACAGCATTGTTGCTGTGATACAGACTCTAGATCTCAGAGCAATACAGACAGTGTTCCTGTTGCAGAAAGTGTCTTAACCTCTACTTCCATTCCTGATGATGTTTCTGATGTCCCCAAGGTTGAACATTCAGCAGAGACAGTTCCAGTTGTTAAACCTAATTCGCAATTCTATGTAAAGCAATTTGGTCACATCTCCAGACCTAGTGTGAAATACACAGCAACCTGGACATAATTGCCTATATGTATTTAGTTCTGTACAATTGCATGTCAAAGAAGTATCTTGTATTTACTGAATGTCAGTCAATGTCGTCAATGAAGTACGACTCATTTCTCAAAGAGGAAGGATGTAAAATATGTATGTGTGTGGTATCTTTAAGAAGCATTTCCAGGGACAGCATGTGCATATAAATAGCCAGCGTGTGCTAGCTGCAGTGCCCTTTTGAGAGTGCAGGCAGAGAGTGAGCATGTATGAGAGAAATAGCCAGTCTGTTTATAAGTTAATCTAAGTTCAAGTTATTTACCTCAATCCTGATGTGTTTGTACATAATAAAGCTGCTTGAACAAAAGCCATGAATATTCATCTATTTCATCCTGACTGGACGAATGACAGGGGGGCATTATCATCACCACATGATGAGGTCTGATGGGTGACACATAATCTGGGGAGGGGGGTGTATAATCATCACTACCTGAAAGACATGTCAGGGTGAGATATAATCAGGGGTATTATCGTCACCACCTATAGTGCATGTCAGGATGACACATAATAGGAGTATTATCATCATGATGCAAAAGTGCATGTCAGGGTGACACATAATGTGAGTGTATCACCACCAGAAAGTGTATGTCAGGGAGACACATAATGGGGAGGTATTCTCATCAACACATGAAGAGGTCTGATATGCAACATGTAATGGGGGCATTCTCATCACTACATGATGAGGTCCAATGGGCAACACATAATGGGGGGAGTTCTCATCAACAAGAGAATGTGCATGTCAAAGTAACACATAATGGGGGTATTATCATCAGCACACGATGAGGTCCCATGGGTGACACATTATGGGGGGTATTATCCTCACCACCTGAAAGTGCATATCAGGGTGACATATAATGGAGGGGTATTATCATCTCCACATGAAAGTGCATGTCAGGATGACACATAATGGGAGGTATTATCATCACCACTTGAAGGTACATGTCAGGGTGAAGCATAACTTGGGGTATTATCACCATCTGAAAGTGCACGTAAGGTTGACACATAATGGGGCAGTATTATCATCACCATGTAAAAGTGCATGTCAGGGTGACTCATAATGGGGGATATTATCATCACCACCTAAAGTGCATGTTAGAGTGACACATAATAGGGGTATTATCATCAGATGTGAAAGCGCATGTCAGGGTGATACATAATCGGGGGTATTATCATCACCACCTGAAATTGCATATCAGGGTGACATAATAGGGGGTATTATCATCAGCACCTGAAAGTGCATGACAGGGTGAGACATAATGGGGGGTATTATCATTACCCAAATGATGAGGTCCGATGGCTGACACATAATGGGGGTTTTTCTTATCACCAAGTGAATGTGCATGTCAGGATGACAAGTAATGGGGGGTTTATCATCCCCACATGAAAGTGCTTGTCAGGGTGACACATAATGGGGAATATTATCATCACCACATAATGAGGTTTGATGGGTGGCACATAATGACAGGGTGTTATCCTCATCACTTAAAAATGCATGTCAGGGTAACACATAATGAGGAATTGTCACCACCTGAAAGTGCACATCAGGGTGACACATAAGAGAGGAGTATTATCTTCACACTGTGGAAGGGTGACATATAATGGGAGGTCACCACATGGTGAGGTCCAATGGGTGACACATAATGGAGTGGTATTATCATCAACACATGAAAGTGCATGTCAGGGTGACACATAAGTTGGCATTGTCATCACCACCACGTGAAAGCATGTGTTAGTGTTACACATAATGGGGGTATTATCATGATCACATGATGAGGTCCGATGAGCGCCACATAATGGGTGGGGTATTATTATCACCTATCGAAAAGGCATGTCAGGGTGACACGTATTGGAGGGTATCTTCACCAACTGAAAATACATTCCAGGGTGATTTATAATTTGGGGGTATTATCATCACCACATGAAAGTGCATGTCAGAGTGACACATAATGTGGCAGGTATCATCATCACCATCTGAAAGTGCATGTCAGGGTGACACATTATGTGGTGGTATTATAATTATCACATGATGAGGTCTGATCGATGACTCATAATGGGGAGGATTATCATTACTGCCTGAAAGTGTATGTTAGGGTAACACATATTCAGGAGGTATTATCACTGGATGATGAATTCTGATGGGCGAGACATAATGGGGAGTATTATCATCACTACCTGAAAGTGCATGTCAGGGTGACACAACGGGGTGGGTATTATTATCACCATGTGAAAGTACATGTCAGGGTGACACATAATGGGGGGTATTATCATCACCACCTGAAAATGCATGTCAGGTACCACATTATGCAGGGGTATTATCATCACCAAATGAAAGTGCATGGCAGGGTGACACATAAGGGGGGTTTATCATCACCACATAATGGAATCCGATGGGTGACACACAATGGTGGGGTGTTATCATGATCATCACATGAAAGTGAATGTCAGGGTGACACATAATGGAGGGTATTATCACCACCTGAATGTGCATGTCAGGGTGACACATAATGGGGGGGTATTATCATCACCACCTGAAATTGCATGTCGGGGTGACATATAATGGGGGGTATTATCATCATCATCACATGATGTGGTCCAATGGGTAACAGATAATGGGTTATCATCAGCACCTGAAAATGCATGCCAGGTAACACATAATGCAGGGGTATTATCATCACCAAATGAAAGTGCATGGTAGGGTGATACATAGGGGGAGGTTATCATCACCACATGATGAGATCTGATGGGCGACACACAATGGTGGGGGTGTTATCATGATCATCACATGAAAGTGAGTGTCAGGGTGACAGATAATGGAGGGTGTTATCATCACCCCCTAAAGTGCATGTCAGGGTGACTCATAATGGGGGCATTATCATCATCATGATATGAAAGTGCATGTCAGGGTGACACAAATTCAGGGGTATTATCATCATCACCTGAAATTGCATGTCAGGGTGACACATAATGGGGGGTATTACCATCACCACATGATGAGGTCTGATAAGTAACAGATAATGTGGGGTTGTTATCATCACCCCCTGAATGTGCATGTCAGGATGAAGCATAATGGGGAGGTATTATCACTACTTGAAGGTGTATGTCAGAGTGACACATAGTACAAGGGTATTATCTTCACCACATGAAGGTGCATGTCAGGGTGACACATAATGGGGGGGTATGATCATCATCACATGATGACGTCTGATGGGCGACACATAATGGAAGGTATTTTAATCACCACCTGAAAGTGCATTGTCAAGGTGACACATATTGTGGGGGTATTATCATCATCTCATGATGAGGTCTGACTGGCGACACATAATGGGGGAATTATCATCCCTGCCTGAAAGTGCATGTCAGGGCAAAATATAACAGGGGGCATTATCACAACATGATGAGGTCTGATGAGCGTCACATAATGGGGTAGTATTATCATCAGCATGGGAAAGTGCATGTCAGGGTGACACATAGTGGGGGTATTATTATCACCACAAGAAAGTGTATGTCGGGGTGGCACATAATGGGGGTATTTTCATCACATGATAAGGTCTGATGGGTGACACATAATGGAAGGGTATTATCATCACCACATGAAATTGCAAGTCAGTATTATCATCCTCATCATGTGAAAGTGCATGTCAGCATGACACATAATGGAGGGTATTATCATCACCACATGATGAGGTCCACTGGGTGACAAATAATGGGGGGGGTATTATCATCACCACCTGAAAAAGCATGTCAGGGTGACACATAATTTGGGGTATTATCATCGCCATCTCAAAGTGCATGTCAGGGTGATGTAATGGAGGGATATTATCTTCACCTTGTGAAAGTGCATGTCAGGGTGACACATAATGGGGAATATTATCATCAACATAAGATGAGGTCCAATGGGTGACTCATAATTGGGGGGGGGTATTATAATCACCACCTGAAAGTGCATGTCAGGGTGACACATAATGTGGGGGTATTATCATCAGCACCTGAAAGTCCATGTCAGGGTGAAACATAATGAGGGCATGATCATCAACACATGAAAGTGCATTTCAGGGTGACATAATTTGATGCTTTATCATCACCACCTGACAGTGCATGTCAGGGTGACACATAATTTAATGCTTTATCATTACCATCTGACAGTGCATGTCAGGGTGACACATAATCGGGGGGGGGTATTTTTATCACCACATTATGAGGTCCAATGGGTGACAAACAATGGGGGGTATTATCATTACCATGTGAAAGGGTGACACAAAATGGGGGGGGGTATTATCATTACATGATGTGGTCTGATGGGTGACACATAACAAAGGGGTACTACCCTTACCACCTGAAAGTGCAGGTCAGAGTGACACATAAGTGTATTATTACCACATGATGAGCTCCTATGGGTAACACATAATTGGGGTGGTATTACCATCACTTCTTGAAAGTACATGTCAGGGTGACACATAATGGGAGGTATTTTATCACCACTTAAAAGTGCATGTCATCAACACATGATGAGGTCTAATGGGTGACACATAATTGGGGGGTATTATAATCACCACCTGAAAGTGTATGTCAGGGTGTTACAAAATGTGGGGGGTATTATCATCACCAACTGAAAGTCCATGTCAGGGTGAAACATAATGAGGGGTATGATCATCACCACATGAAAGTGCATTTCAGGGTGACACATAATTTGATGCTTTATCATCACCACCTGACAGTGCATGTCAGGGTGACACATAATTTAATGCTTTATAATCACCGCCTGACAGTGCATGTCAGGGTGACACATAATTGGGGGTATTTTTATCACCACATGTATGAGGTCCAACGGGCAACAAACAATGGGGGGGGGGATATTATCATCACCATGTAAAAGTTGGAGTCAGAGTGACACAAAATGGGGGGTATTGTTATCATTACATGATGTGGTCTGATGGGTGACACAATGGAGGGGTACTGCCCTTACCACCTGAAAGTGAAGGTCAGGGTGACACATAATGGGGGGTATTTTCACCACATGATGAGGTCCTATGGGTAACACATAACTGGGGTGGTATTACCATCACCTCTTGAAAGTGCATGTCAGGGTGACACATAATGGGGGGGCATTATCACCACCACCTGAATCTGCACATCAGGCTGGCACATATTGGAGATATTATCATCACCACCTGAAAGTGCTTGTTAGGGTGACACAAATATGGGGTATTATCACCACAACCTGAATCTGCACATCAGGCTGGCACATAATTGGGGGTATTATCATCACCACATGATGATATCCGAAGGGTGACACATAATGGGGGGTATTGTCTTTAGCACTTGAAAGTGCATGTCAGGGTGACACATAATGGAGGCATTTTTATTACCATCTGAAAGTGCATGTCCGGGGTGACACATGATGGGCTATCATCATGTGATAGTGCATGTCAGGGTGACCCGTAATGGGGGGTATTATCATCACCACATGAAAGTGCATCTCAGAGTGACACATAATAGGGGAGGTTTTATCATCACGACATGATGATGTCCGAAGAGTGACACATAATGGGGGGTATTGTCATCCCCAAGTGAAAGTGGATGTCAGGATGACACATAATGGGGGGTATTATCATTACCACCTGAACGTGCATGTCAGAGTGACACATAGTGGTGGGTATTATTATCACCACATGAAAGTGCATCTCAGGGTGAAACATAATAGGGGAGGTTTTATCATCACCACATGATGCTGTCTGATAGGAGACATATAATGGGGGGTATTATCATCACCACCTGAAAGTGCATGTCAGGTTGACACATAATGGGGGGTATTATCATCATCGCCTGAAGTACATGTGAGAGTGACACATAGTGGTGGGTATTATCATCACTATGTGGAAGTGCATGTCAGGGTGACACATAATGGAGAAGTATTATCATCACCACATGATGAAGACCGATGGGCAACCCATAATGGAGGGTATTATCATCACCATGTAAAACTGCATATCAGGGTGACACATAATGGGCAGTATTATCATCACCACCTGAAAGTGCATGTCATTGTGACACATATTGGGGGTTATTATCATCACTACATGAATATACTTGTCAGGGTGACACATAATGGGAGGGTGTTATCATCAACAAATGATGTGGTCTGATGGGCAACATATAATGGGGGTATTATCATTACCATCTGAAAGTGCATGTCAGGTTGACACATAAAGGGGTGGTACTATCACCACCTGAAGTGCTTGTCGGGGTGACAAATAATGGGGGCTATTATCATCACCAGGTGAAAAGGCATGCGAGGGTGACTCATAATGGGGATTTTTATCATCACCATATTAAGTGCATGTCAGGGTGTCACATAATGGGGGATATTGTAATCACCACATGATGAGGTCCTATGGGAGACACATAATGAGGTGGGGTATTATCATCACCAACTGAAAGTGCATGTCAGCATGATACATAATGCAGGGGTATTATCATTATCACCTGATGAGGGCCAGTGCATAACACATAATGCTGGGGTATTATCATCACCACTTGAAAGTGCATGTCAAGGTGACACATAATGGGAGCTATTATCATCACCACATGATGAGGCCCAATTGGCGACACATAATGGGAGGTATTCTCATCACCACCTAAAAGTGCATGTCAGGACGACACATGATGGAGGTATTATCATCACTATGCGAAAAGCATATCAGGGTGACACATAATGGAAGGGTATTATCATCACCATGTGAAAGTACATGTCAAGGTGACACAGAATGGGGGTTATTATCATCACTTCATGAAAGTGCATGTCAGGGTGACACATAATGGGGATATAATCATTAGAACATGAATCTGCATGTCAGGGAGACACATAATGGGGGGTGTTGTCATCCAGAAAAAAAAATAAACTTGTAATAAAATCCCCAAATAAGCACAACTGAGCTGTTTGTTGTTTTACTAAAGTGTTTGTTTTTTATCGGAACCTTCTGCTGGATTCCTCTTTATATTATTGTTCTGTTTGGGAATTTTATTACACATTTTTTTTTATGTAATTTGTGGTTGTGTGTCATGGCAGGAGGCTTCAGCATTGAACCAGGATCGACTTCACTGCCTAGGGAGATGAACAGAAATAATGCTGATTCCAATTATGGTCAAGGTGACACATAATGGGAGCTATTATCATCACCACATGATGAGGCCCAATTGGCGACACATAATGGGAGGTATTCTCATCACCACCTAAAAGTGCATGTCAGGACGACACATGATGGAGGTATTATCATCACTATGCGAAAAGCATATCAGGGTGACACATAATGGAAGGGTATTATCATCACCATGTGAAAGTACATGTCAAGGTGACACAGAATGGGGGTTATTATCATCACTTCATGAAAGTGCATGTCAGGGTGACACATAATGGGGATATAATCATTAGAACATGAATCTGCATGTCAGGGAGACACATAATGGGGGGTGTTGTCATCCAGAAAAAAAAATAAACTTGTAATAAAATCCCCAAATAAGCACAACTGAGCTGTTTGTTGTTTTACTAAAGTGTTTGTTTTTTATCGGAACCTTCTGCTGGATTCCTCTTTATATTATTGTTCTGTTTGGGAATTTTATTACACATTTTTTTTTATGTAATTTGTGGTTGTGTGTCATGGCAGGAGGCTTCAGCATTGAACCAGGATCGACTTCACTGCCTAGGGAGATGAACAGAAATAATGAACGATTTGGCAGATTGATGAAGCTGGATGGTAATCTGTTACAGTTGAATGACTCTGTGATGAATCCTGATGTTCTAGAGGCTGATGATAGATGTTTTTGCAATGGCTTAAAAGAATTAGAGAATAAGATGTATCAGTTGAAAATAATGCAGTGCCAAAGACTTCATCTTAAAGCTTGCCTACATTTTAAAATTTTTCCATGTGGGTTGAGGAATTGTAAAAATGTCAGCATACTGCAACTTTTATCCTGAATTGTTGAAGAAGTAGCAGCAGTTTAATACAGAGACTGGCTTTGGCTATATCAGGACGTTGATTGTTTTTTTTTCAAAACTATGGAAGAACAGATGGTAACAAAGGTAGATAAGATGCAACAAGGGTTATTAATGGAATGTCTCTATGAGACTGAACAATTGTAAATGGATGAATTAATAAATAATGTGTCCCTTTATGAAACCAGACTTTGTAGTCAAAAATCTAGGAAGTTAGAAAGAGACTATGCTGACTTTTCTAAGGGACATATTTTTTTCCTGGCCCAAGGTGCGAGTACAGAAGAGTCAGGTATTTAACCATCAACCAGCAGAGGAGGATGAACCATCACAGAGAAATGGAAAAGAAGTGAATGAACCAACTGACCAGGTACATTCTAGTTTTGTACATGGGTTGGATGCCTTTACAGTAAATAGCCAGACAGCTAAAACACCGGATGTCTAGAGGAAAGTGGTGACCAATCAGCCATTGGTGGAGAACTTAAAGGATTTTTCCTATTTCCTCCTCTTCCCATACCTTTGAAGGAACTTGAATACATGTGAGGGCCTCACTCCCTGATTTTAAGGAGGAAGAGATGCAAATCTTCAGGTGAATATCCACAGAGGATGATCAACAAGAAGGTATGGGTTCAACCCCACAATCATTAATTTGGAATATATCATGAACTGTTCTGACACTAGAACAAATTGCAGTGCTGGAAAGTGGTTTGTCATTTATTCCAGCAATGCAGTTTAATGTTTCAGAGACTATTTTAGATCTTAGACTCTTTACTAGACAGGTCATGTTGATGTAGTTACGCTATGAAAATGATCAATTAACTGATGATAGAATACTTAAGAAATGTAACCTGTTTGTACCACAGTTACATCCAATGTTAGAAGATTTTTAAATACTTGTGAATGTAAAATTGTTAATTATAGAAGAGAGTTAACACTATGAATTGGTTTTACAATTTAAATGATAATGAGATGTTAGCACTTAAGCAGCTACAACAGAATGATCAAATTTTTATACGGCCCGCTGATAAAGGGGGCACTACTGTAGAAACAGATAAAACCTACTATGTTGAAAAGATGAATGAAATGTTAAATTATGTGACCACATATATGTTATTGCAATGTAGTGATGTTAACAAGATCATTAAGAATGCACAATTTAATTTGTATGACATGGTGATGTGCAGACAAATTAGTTATGATATTTACACATTCCTGTTGGTATAACATCCACTTATACCAATGCTTTATGGCATCCCCAAGATACATAAATATTCATATAAACCCCCTACATGACCCATTGTATCCAGTAAAGGGTGGCTAACAGAACCCCATCTCTTTGTTTGTAGAACAAAGACTAAGACCGGTACTAGATAAGACAGGATCTGTATTAAGATACACAAAACATTTTTGCAGAGCTTATATGAAAATTTGGGTTAAGGGAATTTCATTGGTGAATGCTATTTTGCTACCATGGACATTTGCTCACTTTTGACCGTTATTCCCAATGAAGAATGCATAGAGATGGGGAGGCTGTATTTAACAAAGCATAGTGAATATACTAATGCCACCATTATTTTGATTTATGCATTATTGGAGATTATCTTAGACATTAATGTATTTTTGTACAAAGGGAAATATTTGCAGAAAAAAAGAGTGGAAATAGGCACCATTTGTGCAAATTCTAACGCCAATATGGTGATCGCACAATGGGAAGCTGACCATCTGCTCTCCAATAACCACTATGTTACATATATTAAATACTATTAAAGGTTTGTAGATTATGTCTTTCTTCTATGGGTGGGTACTATGACTCAATTTGAAGACTTTATCAGATATCTTGCAACTACCACAGATTTTCTTAGAATTATGACCAATATTTCCTTAGCAGAAATAAATTGTTTAGATGTCAAACTTGTTAAGGAATGGGGCAATGGAATTTCCACAGGTGTTTTGGAAAACTTGTAGAAGAAACAACATCTTACATAGGAACAGTATGCAACTTCCATATGTATATAGAAACAACATGAAGGAGCAATGCATGAGATTATCTAGGCTTACTAATAGACAATAATACTTTGAAAAATAAGTTACTTGCCTTGTTCGACAATTGAGAGATAGAGGTTCCGACGAGAGAGACATTACATCTGCTATCAATGAGACCCTCCCCCTCAGATAAGAACAGTCTAAACCCTATTTTTTTCTAAGAAAGAAGCTGAATCTGGGATGGTAGGTCAGGAAGGCTTAATCAGAAATTGTCAAAGAGCACCTGTTCTGTTTTTTATTCCAGAAAAGTCAATGTAATTTGTGGCACTTTGAGATGGAACTGTCCGACCTTGATGACTGATGATGGATTGAACCAGACAGTAGCAGAACACCCTGATTTTTTGTTTAAAAACAGGAAATCATTAAAAAGAATGCTGTGCTATGGACCAAGGGAGACTAAAGCTAATAGATTTACTTGTATTGGAACCTTTCTCTGAAAAAAACTGTAGTTTTTGTGAGTTTATATCCAGTGCTAATACGTTTATACATCCATCTACCGGGCAGAGTTTTACCCCTAATAATGTATATGGGGACTGCTGCAGCAAAAATTTAGTTTATCTTGCTGTTTGCAAGTATGTTCTTGCTTCTATGTAAGCAAGACAGCCCGACCACCAAAAGAGAGAATTAAAGATCACCTGAGTGAGGTCTGCAATGCGAGTGTTTCCAATGTGTTGGCTAGGCATGTTTTGGGTAATGATTCCAGTCATACCTTTACATTTATGGTATTACACCTGATGATTCCTAGCATGAGGTTGGGAAATTTAGATAATGAGATAGAAATGAAAGAATTAAAATGGATAATAAGACTACAGGTTGATAAAGCATTTGGGTTGAATGGCTCTGTTCCTTTAAAGCTGGCATTGACAGCTCGACCAATTTCATGAATGAGATTAGGATGTGTAATAGCTGATTGGTCTACATTATATAAACAGCAAGATGGTGTTTTTGAATTAGGCCTGATGAAGTGCTAATATTGAACATGGAAGTGCTTACTTCTTCAAACTTTTTTTATCCTGAGCTATTTGTTGTTTTAATAAAGTGTATATTTTTTATCCTAACCTTCTGCTGGATTTCTTTTTATATTATCGGGATATTATCATCACCATATGATGAAGTGCAATGGACGACATATAATAGGGGCATATTATCATCACCACGTCAAAGTGCATGACAGTGGACACATAATGGGGGGGTATTATCCTCACCACCTGAAAGTGCATTTCAGAGTGACACACAATGGTGGGGGTGTTATCATCACCATGTGAAAGCGCATGTCAGGGTGACACATAATGAGAGGGTATTATCATCACTACATGATGTCCAATGGGCAACATATAATAGGGAGGTATAATCATCACACATGAAAGTGCATGTCAGAATGACACATAATGGGGGTTATTATCATCACCACATGAAAGGGCATGTCAGACACATAACAGGGGGGTATTATCACCACCTGAAAGTACATGTCAGAGTGACACATAATGGGGGTTCGGTTATTATCAGAAAGGGCATGTCAGGATGACACATAATGGAGATATAATCATTACAACATGAATCTGCATGTCAGGGTGACACATAATGGGGGTGTTGTCATCCAGAAAAAACAAACTTGTAATAAAATGCCCAAACAAGCACAAATGAGCTGTTTGTTGTTTTAATAAAGCATTTGTTTTTTATCGGAACCTTCTGCTGGATTTCTCTTTATATTATCGTTGTTTGTTTGGGAATTTTATTACACATTTTTTTCTGGATGTAATTTGTGGTTGCGTGTCATGGCAGGAGGCTTCAGCATTGAACCAGGATCGACTTCACTGCCTAGGGAGATGAACAGAAATAATGAACGATTTGGAAGATTGATGAAGCTGGATGGTAATCTGTTACAGGTGAATGACTCTGTGATGATTCCTGATGTTCTAGAGGCTGATGATAGATGTTTTTGTGATGGCTTAAAAGAATTAGAGAATAAGATGTATCGGTTGAAAAGAATGCAGTGCCAAAGACTTCATCTTAAAGCTTGCGTACATTTTAAAATTTTTCCATGTGGGTTGAGGAATTGTAAAAATGTCAGCATACTGCAACTTTTATCCAGAATTGTTGAAAAAGTAACAGCAGTTTAATACAGGGACTGGCTTTGGCTATATCAGGATATTGATTGATTTTTTTCAAACCTATGGAAGTACAGATAGTAACCAAAGTAGATAAGATGCAACAACTGTTATTAATGGAATGCCTCCATAAGACTGAACAATTGCAAATGGATGAGTTAATGAATAACGTGTCCCTTTATGAAATCAGACTTTGTAGTAAAAAAACTAGGAAGTTAGAAAGAGACTATGCTGACTTTTCTAGGGGACATATTTTTCCTGGGTCAAGGTGCGAGTACAGAAGGGTCAGGCATTTAACCATCAATCAGCAGAGGAGGATGAACCATCACAGAGAAATGGAAAAGAAGTGAATGAACCAAATGACCAAGTAAGTTCTAGTTTTGTACATGGGTTGGAAGCTTTTATAGTAAATAGCCAGACAGCTAAAACACCTGATGTCCAGAGGAAAGTGGTGACCAATCAGCCTATGGTGGAGAACTTAAAGGATTTTTCCTATTTCCTCCTCTTCCCATACCTTTGAAGGAACTTGAATACATGTGAGGGCCTCACTCCCTGATTTTAAGGAGGAAGAGATGCAAATCTTCATGTGAATATCCACAGAGGATGATCAACAAGAAGGTATGGGTTCAACCCCACAATCATTAATTTGGAATATATCATGAACTGTTCTGACACTAGAACAAATTGCAGTGCTGGAACATGGTCTGTCATTTATTCCAGCAATGCAGTTTAATGTTTCAGAGACTATTTTAGATCTTAGACTCTTTACTAGACAGGGTATGTTGATGTATTTACACTATGAAAATGAGCAATTAGCAGATGATAGAATACTTAAGAAATGTCACCTGTTTGTACAACAATTACATCCAATGTTAGAAGCTTTTTAAGGACTTGTGAACGTGAACGTGTTAATTATAGAAGAGAGTTAACAGAGTAAATGCTTTTACAATTTAAATGATAATGAGATGTTAGCACTTAAGCAGCTACAGCAGAATGATCAGATTTTTATAGACCCCACTGATAAAGGGGGTGCTACTGTAGTAATAGATAAAACTTACTATGTGGAAAAGATGAATGGAATGTTAAATTATGAGACCACATATATGTTACTGCAATGCAGTGATGTTAACAAGATCATTAAGAATGCACAATTTAATTTGTATGACATGATGTGCAGACGAGTTAGTTATGATATGTACACATTCCTGTTGGTAGACCATCCACTTATACCAATGTTTCATGACATGCCCAAGATACATAAATATTCATATAAACCCCCTACATGACCCATTGTATCCAGTAAAGGGTGGCTAACAGAACTCAATCTCTTTGTAGAACAAAGGCTAAGACAAGTACTAGATAAGACAGGATCTGTATTAAGATGCACAAAACATTTTTTGCAGAGCCTATACGAAAATTTGGATTAAAGGACTGTCATTGGTGAATTTTATTTTATTACCATGGACGTTTGCTCACTTTTAATTGTTATTCCCAATGAAGAAGGCATAGCGATGGTGAGGCTGTATTTAACAAAGCATAGTGAATATACTAATGCCACCGTTATTTTGATTTATACATTATTGGAGATTATCTTAGAAATTAATGCATTTTTGTACAATGGGAAATATTATTTGCAGAAAAAAGGAGTGGAAATGGGAATTTCCACAGGTGTTTTTAGGAAAACTTGTAGAAGAAACAACATTTTACGTAGGAACAGTATGCACCCTCTTTATGTATATAGAAACATCATGAAGGGGAAATGCATGAGATTATCTAGGCTTACTAATAGACAACAATACTTTGAAAAATAAGTTACTTACCTTGTTTGACGATTGATAGACAGAGGTTATGATGAGAGAGCAATTATATCTGCTGTCAACGAGACCCTCCCCCTTAGACAAGAACAGGCTAAACCCTATTTTTCTAAGAAAGAAGCTGAATCTGAGACGGTAGGTCAGGAATGCTTAATCAGGAATTGTCAAAGAGCACCTGTTCCTGTTTTTTATTCCAACAAAACCAATGTAATTTGTGACATTGTGAGATGGAAGTGGCCTACCTTGATGACTGATGATAGATTGAAACAAACAGTAGGAGAATACTCTAATTTTTTTAAAAAAACAGGAAGTCATTAAAAAGAATGCTGTGCTATGGAACAAGGGAGACTAAAGCTAATAGATTTACTTGTATTGGAACTTTTCCGTGAAAGAACAGTAGTTTTTGTGAGTTTATATCCAGTGCTAATACGTTTATACATCCATCTACTGGGAAGAGTTTTACCTCTAATAATGTATATGTGGACTGCTGCTGCATAAATTTAATTTATCTTGCTGTTTGCAAGTATGTTCTTGCTTCTATGTAGGCAAGACAGCACGACCACTAAAAGAGAGAATTAAAGAACACCTGAGTGTGGTCTGCAATGCGAGTGTTTCCAATGTGCTGGCTAGGCATGTTTTGGGTAATGATTCCAGTCATACCTTTACATTTATGGTATTACATCCGATTATTCCTAGCATGAGGTTGGGAAATTTAGGTAATGAGATAGAAATGAAAGAATTAAAATGGATGATAAGACAATGGGGGACACATAATGGGGGCATATTTATCATCACCACACCAAAGGACATGTTAGTGTGACACATGATGGGGGGTATTATCCTCACCACTTGAAAGTGCATTTCAGGGTGACACACAATGGGGGGAGGGGTGTTATCACCATGTGAAAGCACATGTCAGGGTGACACATAATGTGAGGGTATTATCATCACTACATGATGAGGTCCGATGGGTGACACATAATAGGGAGGTATTATCATCACACCTGAAAATGCATGTCAGAGTGGCACATAATGGAGGTTGTTATCATCACCACATGAAAGGGCATGTCAGGGTGACACATAATAGGGGGATATTATCATTACCACCTGAAAGTGCATGTCAGTGTAAGACATAATGGGATGGTATTATCATCACCACATGATGAGGTTTGACAGGTGAGACATAATAGGGTGGTATTATCATCACACCTGAAATTGCATGTCAGGGTGACACATAATGAGGAGAATTATCATTACCACAGAAGTGCATGTCAGGTGAGGGCATACTGATATGACGCCACCACCTCCAGTGGCACAAAGATACTGCGCTGGGAATACTACCAGCATCAGGGTGATACATACGAAGGACATCACAGCAATGCGGGTGAAAAATAGGCACACTCATGATCAAAATGATAATAATAATAATGGTGACACATAATGGGGTATCATCACCACCTGAAAGGCATGTCAAAAGGGTGACACTTAAAGGGGATTATCATCGCAAGGCAATGGGAAATATCCCCCACCCAGAGTGACACAATGGGCACATCACTGCTGGCATGACACACGAAATGGGGCACATCACTACCATGAGTTGAGGTGTCCCATATTATAATGAGTAATAACACACTAGATTACTTAAAGTGCACAATGGTGTCAAGGAGTGATGAGGTCCATAACATGTTTGGGGTATTATTATCACATGAAAGTGCATGCCGGATGACATATTAAAATATCTTCAATTAAGGAGATCCAGGCATGAGGAATATCCTCACCCAGTGTGTACAAATAGTGAGAAAATATCATTCCCGGCGGGAAAGTGTATGTCAGGGGCACAGAATACATATCACCACTTATGTTGTTAGGTGACATGTAATGGGGGTATTATCATCACCTCATGATCAAGGCGATGAGGAGCCATTATCGACTACCACATGGAGGTTGTTATCAGCCACCACCTGAAAGTGCATGTCAGGGTGACATACGCGGCAGTACATTGTCACCGCGCGCCGCAATGGAGGGAGATATCATCAGGAGATATCACCCAAAGTGCATCAGGGTGACACATAATGGGGGTATTATTATCACATGAAAGTGCATGTGTGGGTGACATGTAATGGGGGTATTATCATCACCAGCGAAAGTGCGGTGAGACGACAAATGTGGTATTATCATCACCACATGATGAGGTCCGATGGGCGACACATAATGAGGTGGTATTATCAATACCACATTTAAGATCATGTCAGGGTGGCACATAATGGGAGGTGCTACCATCACCACATGGTGAGGTCCGATGGACAACACATAATGGGGGTATTATCATCACCACATGAAAGCGCATGTCAGGATGACACATAATGGGGGTATTATCTTCACCACATGATGAGATCTGATAGGCGACACATAATGGAGGGTATTATTACCACCCAGTGCATGTCAGGGTGATGCTATAATGGGGAGGAGGTTTTAACACCAATCGAAAGTGTTACGATGTGGGGTATTATCATCAGCACCTGAAAGTGCAGTGACATAATGAGAGGGCTTATTATCACCATGAAAGAGCATGTCTGGTTGACACACAATGGGGTTATTATCATTCCCATGTGAAAGTGCATGTCAGGGTGACACAGAATGGGGGTTATTATCATCACCACTTGAAAGTGATCAGGTGACACAATGGGCAGTATGTCATCACGTTGTAAAAGTGCATGTCGATATAATGGGGGCGGTGATGCATAATGCGTGCACGCCAGGTGGTATTATCAATACCGGCATTTAAGACATGTCAGGAGTGGACACATAATGGGGGTGCATACATATCACCACATGGTGAGGGAGTCCGATGGGCAACACATAATGGGGTATTATCATCACCACATGAAAGTACATGTTAGGTGACACATGACACATAATCACAGTACAAGGTGAATGGGGTATTATCATCATGTATGATATTCAGGTGACACGTGAAGAAGGTGTACATTATCAATCAACTGTGAGGGTAACACACATTAAGTAGTATTACCATCAGAACATGGCGAGTCCATGATAGGCGACACATATGGAGGGTATTATTCACCACCTGAAAGTGCATGTCAGGTGACATATAATGAGGAGGTTTTATCAACACCACCGGAAAGTGCATGTCAGTGGCAACACATGATGGGGGTTATTATCATCAGCATTCGAAAGTGCATGTCAGGGGTGACAGATAATGAGGGGGTTATTATCACCACCACCTGATGAGGTCTGGGTGGTGACAAATGCTGGGTATTATCATCACCATGTGAAAGCATGTCAGGGTGACACATAATGGGGTATACTGTCACCACATGAAAGTGGATGTCAGGGGTGACATACATGGGGGTACACGTCATCAACAGAAAGTGCCACAGGATGACACACATGGGGGTTAATATCAGCACCGAGCAGGTGATACTATCATCACCACATGACATGCGGGTCAGTGTTGACATAATGGGGGTATTATCATCACCACTGGGTAGCCTCATCACCCACATGGTGAGGTCCGAATGGCAACGCTTACATAATGGGGTTATTATCATCACCATTACGAAAGTACATGTTAGGGTGACACCAATGGGTATCATCACCACATGAAAGTGCATGTCAAGGTGACACGTAATGGGGTATTATCATCATCATTACGATGAGGGTCTGGTGGAGTGATTAACTACGCAATCAGGGTGGTATTATCATCATCAACTGTGAAACGTAATGTCAGGGTAACATACAATATGACGGTATTACCATCAGAACATGATGAGGTCGATGGGTGACATATAATGGGGGCATTATTATCACCACCTGAAAGTGCATGTCAGGGCTGATACATAATGAGGGAGGTTTTATCAACAATCACCGGAAAGTGCATGTCAGGGCAACACATGATGTGGGGTATTATCATCAGCATCTGAAAGTGCATGTCAGGGTGACAGATAATGGAAGATATTATTATCACCACATGATGAGGTCTGGTGGGTGACACAATGCTGGGGTATTATCATCACCATGTGAAAGCGCATGTCAGGGTGACACATAGTAGAAATAGAGTATATCATCACCGCTGATGAAAGTGGATGTCAGGGTGACACATAATGGGGGTATTATCATCACCAGCTGAAAGTGCTTTGTCAGGATGACACATAATGGGGGCTATTATCAGCACCCCATAATAATGCTGCAATCGTCGAGGGTGATTAACTATCATCACCACATACGACATGCAGGTCAGTGTGTGACATAATGGGGAATTATTATCATCACCACACGGTGGTGAGGTCCAATGGGC
>NC_056748.1:851218839-851236168 GCF_019279795.1 Protopterus annectens | reverse complement strand
TAGATATTTATTATTATTTATCAAGGATGTAAAACATTTTGCTGCTGAGGTATCTATAATATTTTATGCACTAGGGTATTCATTTCACTATTTAATATTAATGTTGTGAAAGACATTATGAAAATAAGAAATTTTAGTGAAATGCATTAGTCATGTTTAAATACATGTCTATAGGAACTATACTTATCACAAGAGAGGCATCATCTTCTTGCAAAATGTAAAACATCTGAGCAAGTGTATATTAACTAAAATAATATCAAATCCTTTGATACAGGAATAATGTTACACAATAAAAATATTAAAAATTAAAATGTCACGATAGTGAAAACAGAATTAAAAAGAAAAATCTTGTTCAAAGGTTTGATTTATACTGTCAGTTTATTCTATGTTACATTTTCAGCATACTCTGTCTTTTTATCTAATAGACATAATTGATTTCAGTTATGCTTCTAATCTATCAGGAGACATCAGTACTCACAGAGAAAGATTTACTCAGGTGGGGATAATTAGGGTATCACTGCCATTTTCCTCACACTTATTGCTAAGTTGATCATTACAACTACAAGTACTCATCTGATTTAGGATGTACTCTCTTGGACCTGAAATAAATTAGGCTATTTTTATATCTTACACATGGTTAAATAAATGCAATGTTCTGAATGCTTTGCAGCACAGTGAGGTAGACCCAACATTTAAAGTCACGGTTTTGATAAATAAGATCTTTTTAAGTTTAACGCATCAAAGAAAGCCTACTTTGTTAATAAGTGGACAGCATTTAAACAATATTGTAGTGGCCTGTTTTACTGCTGGTCAAAAAAAAGCTAAAATCACCCAATTGAACAAATTTTGGTAATCAAAAACTTGTTATAAGTTAATTCTGATAAACATATTTCTGTAAAGGTCAAATGCATCATAAAATAAGGAGTGTCTCTACAATTTAAATTTTCAACATCTTCATTAAAACAACTGGAACTGTTTTGCTGAGTTGTTTTTGAAGAGATCATAAGGGTGATTTTATTCAGCACTGTAAGCAAAATGACTCATTACTGACAGTTTTTGATATTACGCATTTTCATAGTATTATGTAGCTATTTATTGAGATAATAATATCTTGAATAAGTTTCAGTTTATTAATAGGTTTCATCATTACAGGCTTACTTTTGCTCTAGCGCACTTAAATGCTGATACTTTTCAGAAAGTAATGTCTTTACTCATCTAAAACAAATCCGCAGGTCATGTTCATTTTCATCTGAATATCGTGATTAATGTTCTCATTTGCCTGCTCTATAACTCATCACTTATTTTCACTGTTACTCCATTGCACTATGTTTTCCCTGAAAAACCTATTTTTGAAATAAACTTTATTTACCTTTCCATCCAAAAACATAGGTTTTCAAAACATTGTCAGGGTTGAGTCCAGACACATATTTGTGTTACACGGTAAATATTAGCAATTAGGAAAATGAGCTGAATTTATTCATACTAGCATCCGAATGGATGCCTCATTTTTGCTCTACAGATCATTGAATATTTTAATGTCAACACCATAATATGTCTAGCAAAGAAGTAAAAATTAAACTTACAAAAGCATGGTTCCTCTAGCGTAACTTAGCATACCTTTTCCCACATAACTTAGCCTTAACTATTTATTCACTTGCCTCAGAAACCGGTAAAGGAACTAGATGCTTATTCATAAAGAAACACCTGAGGCATGTTCTTGCAAATTTTAACACTTTGTCACATACAAGTTTGCTTCTCCTTTACCTGATACTCAAATTTCCTCAATTCCCATCTTATCCTTTCTCAGTTACAGTATATTAAAAAACAGAGTATACCTTTAGCAGCATGTAATAACTAATAATGTTTAGGCACCTGTTTACTAAGACATGCAGCAGGTTTTTTTAGCTAGTGCCAATAACATAACCAGCACCCGTTCAGGGCTAGTTATTCTCTGGTATTAAAATATTTGCGTGAGTTACTATTCTGTGTTCTTTCTTTTTCCTCCATCAAAGTTTATTTATCAGCCATTTCAGCAAGTCTGCTCCTGGATCTTCATCTTTCAATACAGTCTCATGTCAAAATGATTTATACAGGGGTTTTGTAAGAGACCTACAAGAACACTGGTGTCTCCAACTTGGGATCTTAATTTTGTGTTACAAAAGTAAACACTTACTCCGTTTGAACCAGCTAATCTGGCTGACTCCAGTTTCTTAACATGGAAAACAGTTTTACTGATTGGTCTGACCTCTGCAAGAAGGGTATCTGAGTTGCAAGCTCTTATGGTGAGTCAACACTTTCTCATTTTCCATAAGGGCAGGGTTTCTTTAAGAAATAATCCTTCTTTTATACCTAAAGTGGCATCCAAGTTTGCGTTAAGCCAAACTATCCATCTCCCCATTTTTTCCCAAACCTAAAAATGAGGGAGAGAGGATATGCCATACTTTCGTTGTCCACAGACAGCTTGTGTACTATTTTGACAGTACAAAATCTTTCAGATCTTTGTTTCAATTGTTCATTTCTTGTGAAGGTAAGAAGAAGGGACAACCTGTGTCAAAACAGAAAGTTTCCAAATGGTCGTTTAAGGCCATTACCTTTTATTATACTAACCATAAAACTATTCTAGGCAGGCTCAAGGCCCACTTTACCAGGGTACTGGATTCATCTATGCTTTTTTTGAAAATTATTGGATTCCAGAAGTATTCTGATGGAAATGAAGTCCCTGAGAAAGGTGGTAGGATGCACACTGGCCACCATAGCAGTAAGCACATTGGAGCAATGCAAATCTGGCCTGGCCGTTGCTAAGCAAAGCTGCAGGACAGTGGTGGGGAGGAAGGTATAGAATCATTTAGCTGAGAGCACACATGGTGCCCGAAAGCACATGTGTACGGGGATGAAAATGTGCCCGAAACCCAGTAAGCGGATGCACGTGCTGCGAATAGCACAAACAGGAAGGTCAGGGGAAGAAAAGAAGGAAATGCCGAAGTAGGGTAATTGGAGTACTAATGAGCAATTAACACCAATAACCTCACGTCAGCCAATCGACAGCAGCTGACAAGTCTGCTCACAGAAACCTGCAAAACAGGATAGGGGAGGCATTGGAATGCAAAGAAAGGAGGGAAGGCATTGGATTGCAAAGATAGGAGATCTGTCATAGCAGAGAGCAAAGCAAACCGACAGCAGACCGGCAATAGCACACATTATGCAAGATAAGCCAGGTCTAGGAAAGTACAAATAAAAGCAGGCTGCTGGATGCATGCCAGAAAATGGTAGGTGGAATGTGCAGAAATGTAAAGGGAAGGTCAAGAGGTAATCCACGGCAGCCAAATGTAATTAAACACCAAAGGCACCACAATAGTAGTTCCGGTAGTAAAACACATAAGATACCCTGTAGCTACGATCGTACATACACACCCTATGACATCATCGGTGTTCACAGCACAATAGTATAAAGTGTGAAAGCACCCTACACACACCTGTGTATTCCCAAACACTGCACCATAGGTTTAAACACATGGGGAACTTTTAAAATGTACATGCTGGGAGCTGCCATAGCTGTGATTCATCAGCAGGTGTTAGAGACTGACGGTGTTGTGGAGGATGATGCCGACAACCACCGCAGGCCCCGGAGGAGGAGAAGAGTGTTCAGACCAAGGGTAACCTACCAGGGGCTACATGATCTGGAGATAGTAGACTGCTACAGGGTGGACAGAGACATCTTACAGCAAATAGTGGAGCTGTGCTGGCCACGCCTGAGAACCAGAAACAACAGAGGGGAACCCATCCCAGTGGACACAAAGGTATGTGTAAGCTTGTGAATACTAGCCATAGGTACCTTTCAAAGGCCAACTGGAGATATAATGGGGATCTCACAGGCATCAGCATCCAGGGTACTACCCCAGTTCCTGGATGCCATGTTACCACATGCCAATGAGCATATATACTTCCCCCGAACTCAGGAGGAGTTGGCCAGCAATATGCATCACTTCCACAGTGTGGCACACTACCCGGAGGTACTGGGTGCGATAGACTGCAAGCACATACAAATCAAGTCCCCACCCGGTGAGCATGGCAGGCGCTACATAAACCGCAAGGGATTCCACTCCATCAACTGCCAGGTCGTGTGCAATGCCCATGGTATTATCATGGATGTGTGTGCTGGCAGCCCTGGAAGCTACCATGACTCCCATATCTGGCATGCCTCTTAGCTGTATCAGGTATTTGTCAGGGGGGACATCCCACATGGCCACCTTGTGGGGGATGCTGGCTATGCACTGGAGCCATGGATGATGACTCCCATCAGAAATGCACACACACCCATGCAAGAACGCCATAATGAGGCACACGTACAAACCAGAATCATCATAGAGCATGTGTTCGGGATGCTGAAATCACGGTTCCGGTGCTTGGACACATCTGGTGGAGCCTTGCAGTACTCTCCAGGCACGTGTGCCCACATCATCATAGTATGTGCCATGCTACATAATATGATCCTGCGGAAACAGCTGCAGCAGGGACAAAATGGGGAAGGCCCTCATAGCCCACCGCAATTGCCAAGGCCATCACAGGCCCAGAGGGATTCAGACCACGAACACACTGTGCCAGCCCCAGTAGGCAGACGGAGGCATGTCCAATATGCCTACGCCTTGGCAAAGAGGGAACGTATAGCACATGCTCTGACAGTGTAGGCCCATACGGACTGGCACACCTCTCCACCTTCACACACAGTAAAATGGATGGCACACAAACACGACCACCTGTAAATTGTAATGTATAGGTGGCCCACTGTGTGAATTCTACATAGGCAGCCCTCAAACATTGTACACACAACAACTATTGGAACACGGAATGTCAACACCTGAACAGTACATGCCCCTATCAGCATATGGTGGTGCTGTGTGTATAGGTTCCCAGGTACATCGGTAGGTACACAGCTAATTGTCAGAGGCCATACACCAAACGGAGCAAACAGTGTCCGCTGTCACCACAACATCGAGTAACCAACTGTCGCTTAGTGGAGCAGAGGCAATCGCAGGAGCACGTGTGTGTAAGCACTGTTTTGCACACACTCAGCACGGAGTCCCTGCTGCGTTAATGAGGGGCTCCACATAATATAATCATGGATGTTGTGTCAAGGCATGGGTTATACCCATGACAGGTATTTGTCACCCCAGCATGTCCCACCTACAGTCGTTTGAAGGTGTAGCACAGTATCGTGTGTGGCTCACTGTGATATACATACCCAATGCAGGAGCACATCCAGTAAACATCACATGGACATACCATTAACTGGACTCATCAATATGTAAACTAACTGAGTTACCCATGTGAGTGCAGTATGGAGTAACAGCCATAGTATACTCCACGTACAAAACAACATAACACGTGTACAAATCACAGATGTCCATGTGTTAAATGCAGTGACCGTCGTGCATGTTCCCTGTCCCACGTCCTGCAAGGGATGTAATGTAATCCCGAAGGCACGAGTAATGCATGTCGGATGCAGGTCATCAGATCATGTTTAGCATATGTTAGCGGGAATATGCGTTGCCCACTGCTGGTAAGCGATGTTTAAATATGACTATATGGATATGCGCGAAACAGGGATAAGCTTCTCCGAATATCGTGCAGATCATGGTCAATGATGTCCAGAACAGGTGAAACCAGCATTATTCACCCCTGTACTAATAGCACCTGCTCTGAAGAGTAAAATGACCACTGCCAGGAGTAGAGCACGCAATCATGTATAGAATCACCTAACACTATTGCTAGCCAAGATGTACCTATGGTAGGGTTGCCACCTCTTCAAATGACCAATGTGGGACATACGTCAGATGTCTGCAGGCCGACACATACACCCGACCAGTACAAAAATCAGAACTTCACTGTTTTGCCTAGATAAAAGCTTATTCTTGTAATGTTTACTTACTTATTCTGTTTCTATAACATATAGGTGGTTCAGATACAGAATAACTGTTTTATGCAACTATTACATAAACTATAGGAAATAAGTATGTCCTAAAATCTCAGGACATTTGCCATGTTTACAAATAGTTTGCAGGACACAACTGCCCAAAGGGGGACTGTCCCTCACAAAGTGGGACAGCTGGTAACCCTAACCTATGGCAGGTGTGTAATGTGACAGGTACAGACACAAACGTGCGGAGTCCAGGAAACATTATACACCGACAAGTACACAATGAAAGGTGTAGCTTGCCTGTCACTTTTCCTATCAGAGATATATATATATATATATATATATATATATATATATATATATATATATATATGTACACATATATACATATATATAATACAGATAGAAAGGGCGATAGAGTGATATATACGGATTCAACGATATCTGCAAATATATATAGATAGGTCAACAACATTCATAACACCTTGGAAGTACAAATAAATAGGATACCGCCAACTATGGAATGTGTAACATACCGACAATCATAACCACGAGGCTGAAAGACCAAAAGAACACAGTACCGGAACAGTACAACTGCGAGTAATAGTATGACGATATGAAGGGACATGTAGTTACCGCTGCCGGTGTTGTGGTCCACGTAGGTACTGTGTTCAACTGTGTTTGTGAGTGCCGTAGTCTGTGTATGTGTGTGTTGAGGGTGCCATGTACGTCTCTGTGTGACTGTAATGTGTGTGTGTGTGTGTCCGCATCGTGTGTCTGTTAGTGCCAATTCGGAGGTAGATCATTACGGTAGGTGTGGGTATAGCTAGCCGTGTTACCACCTGTCCCACATTAGAAGGGACAGCCCCTCCCTGGGCAAGTGTGTCATGACATAAAACATTACAAAGGGCAAATGCCCGAGACTGTAGGACATTAATATGTCCCATATATTATGTAATAGTTGCATTAAATAGTTATGGCTGTATGTAAGAAACGTAAATGTTACATGCAATATGATAAGTAGCCAAAGTCCCACAACAATAGGTATGTATTGAGGATAAAAGTATGTGCTATCCTGTGTACTGACCATGGCTATGTGTCGGCCTGTAAACACCGCTGTGTGTCCCGCAAGTGTCCAACAATGGCCATATGAAAAGGTGGCAACCCATGGCAAAGAGGTTCTGTTACCAACACAACCGCAATGATTGCAAATATCTGGGACAGAAATACACGGGATAGCTGTCATTTAGACATATCCCTTTACATATTACTGCAATTCCGGAGGTATGGAAGTATCAACCTCACCTGCATACTATATAGAAACCAATTAACAACAGCCCAATGTAAAATCCCATAACATAAGTCTACTAACTGATAGCTCTTTAATTAGGGACGGAGCCCACACACATATATATGGAATATGTAGAAATGCAAGCCCCACAAACCTGTATATGCTACGTACACCCACTGACATCCCCCACACTAGAAACTATAGCAATACAGACTGTAATAACAGCACAAACATCCATTCAGTCAATTACATCTGCAGAACCATCAACATACCTTGTGAGAGACACAATTAAAGGCGCCATGCAAAATTGAAGCCATTGTATAATGGAACAAACGGCGATGTTACAGGTTTTGTTTGCAATAGTCCGTTATCAGATGGTTGGGATAACAGGTACACCCATATGTTGAACCACATACTCTAGCTGTCACACACAATCCACAGGGGACATGAATCCAAAGTACACTTGTCTCTACACATAGCAGTTGCAATTACACACAACAAAACCCAATACAGGCTGTCTCCCTGAAGGTAGGGCAGATGGGCAACGCCCAAGTAGAGAATTCAGTTATACCCCACTGTTGCCGCTTAATTGGCGAATGGAGTAGCTGCACAGCTGATGTGCAAGTAATTAGTTACTCAGGAACACCAATTGGCGGAAGGAAACCACATGTTACAGGTATCGACGTATATAAGGATGACTTGCCAGACATTGAAACCGTATACTCATACGATATACCCGTTTAAGCAGTGTGAGAGAGATAGAGACAAAAGTCCAGAACGATAACAAGGTATGTAGAACACTCTGTATGTAAGTTTATGTATAGCATGTTTTGTATTCATTATTTACTGTATGTATAGCCTGGTTTGCATTAATTAAAAGTGTCCACAATGCATAAAGTGGGAAAAGGTATTTATGTAGTGATGTCTTGCTGAGCATACTAATGCTTGTAGAAACTGTGCGTCCAGCAGTGGGCCACAAGGTACACATCACAGATACCACAAGGGATACTACATGAGGGCTTTAAACAGAACAATTCCATACAACTCACCGTCAGTGGTAGGGTATGTCCAACAAGTACGTGCCATAGCAGGGGATAGTATATGTTGATATACTGTCACAGTAGGCATGTGTATGGGCATATAACAACAATGACATGTCTAAGGTGGTCCCGCTGTGCAAGTATGCTTTGCATTATCTGATACTATGTAAAATATGTGTAATGTACAGTATTGTAGGTAGATATGTCAGATATTCTACACAGCATAACAGGCATATCATGCATACCAAAGGTATCATCTATTGGCATGTACAATAACAGGATACATATGGCTTGTAGGCATGGGACATTGTAATAGCATAATAGCTAATCTAAATGGAAGAGCTACCAAGTAACCATTCACAAAGGGCATGTATTAGCTTCACAGGTTCATAGTGGGGTACTATGCAGTCTAGCAAGTGTATGTGTAAGCACAACTACAGTGTTCACACCAGTGGCACCTCTCTAGGGTAGTGTCCTGTGAACAGCAGAGCCATGTGTTGCCTGCACCTCTGCACAGTACAGCCACTGCAGTTATCCCTGGCGTACATGTGTCTCCCAACCACCAAGGGAGGTATCACATAAACAGTGCTACTGAGTGTCTCTGCGTGATGTACATAGGACTCGTGTTCCAAAGCATGGTGAGTGTCTGGTTTGGGAATGTAACCCTCAAGCACATCCCACTCATCGTTGCGTGTGTGCACATATCCATGAGCATGTTGCTCACAGTGGCTTTTGCTTATGTTGTGTATGTGGAGTATATCCATTAATATTGTTGTGGACATGGGCCCTGTCTGTTCAGCAGAGGTTACCCCCGAGTATGTAGTATGCAAATGTGTACAGACGTGGTGTCCGTAGTTCAGCCACATACTTTAACTGTCGGAGCTCAATAAACGTCATGGCGTATTAATGTTGTGGTATGTAAAGCTGTAGCTGTTGTGTAAGGTACACCCTAAATGGGGTGGTGTACCCTTGAATGTGTGTAGAAGTCTCGAGTTCAGAGGTACAATGGGTGCCTATGTACCAGCTACACACCCAGTACAGATAAGTGTGGCCACATAGAAGGATATCCATGCCGCAGTGGCAATATGGTAACCACAGGAGTGGGTGTGACACATGTGTGTACTACGAACATGTACAGTGTGACATGTATGTAGGGGACTACCACCTATGTGATAGTCAGTGGGTGAATGGTGTAATGCAAAGGTGATGTTCATGCACCTTGTGTCATGCAGCTTGAGGCCATGATATTCATATCAGGTATCTGTCACAGTGACAACCGTATGGATGGAGTCAGTATCAGCTGGTGGATCAATCATGGCGCTTTGTATGCAAGAGTTTGTAAAGCTAGGCAGGGAAAGTCCCTCTGTGCTAGCCTGTACCTCAGGGAAGCATATACTGAACATGAGGGGCCCTATGACTGAGGACTGTGGTATGCCAAGTGTAACTGAAATGCAGTAGGTACTATGGTATGCTACCCTCATTGTGTGTGTCCTGTCCATGAGCCACGCTGCATAACATCCTGAGACATAGGGTACGATGTGCAGGTGGGTGTGTATGTTGGCAATACCAGAATGGAGAACGGTGCTGAAAGGCAATGAAAGGACAATGTAGGATGTGTGGACCCCCGTACCATCATCAACTACCCTGGTAACTGTATGAAAGGAGTCCACCAGGTGTAGGGGCCATGCTCTGGTCCTAACAAGTTCAACCCGGGTGGCATCAAAGGACTGGAGCCCAACAATGTCTCTGTGAATGACGTCCATGATGATGTGCCCCATAGCCATGCAGAACAGCCAGTCAGGTGTGTAGGACTATAGTCCCACTCGTGCATTGTGGAGCCACCTGTGTGGAGTGTGATAACTGTTGCTGTGTGCCATTCAGGGGCCACAATGTCTGATACAAGGCTATTACTGAATATGGTGGCCTAGTGGGGAGACATGTCGTTCAGAGGTTTGTGGACACCACAGCCTGGGACTTTGGAAGGTGACATGGGTCCAGTGTCCCAGGACATATAGAGTGCAGGTTAGAACTGTGTAGGTGTGACCGCAGGGACACCGCAATGTTCCTGCATGGATTGTGGCCCTGAAGTAAGTGAGAGTGTGTAATGTTAGCAATGAATCCATCTGCCAGCATGTTGCCAACATCACCTGGGTCTGTAATGTTCCTGAGTGACTGTTGTATGTGAGAGCAGATGTGGGTATTGCCATTGACTACTGACAAACAACCATAATGCCTTGTGGTACACCTCGGAATGTGTCGCAGTAATGTTTACGTAGCTAGTCTTGGAGTATGTGATAAAGGATCCCGTGGCCCTACCGAGGCTGACCAGTGAGCTACCCCACCCATGAGATTGTACACCACTGTGCAACAGCCTCCACCTGTTATTGTACATTATGTCCATGGAACTTGATCACCAGAGTGACGTCTGTTATCTGGTGTGTACCATCATGGCTCTGTGTGGAATAGCATGATCCATGCAGTCGTGTACGTGCTAATGAAGTGCACTGGGGTATGTTTCAGTGTTTGTATGTGCATTGTCCATCTGCATGGGTGTCATGATGTCAACAACCGCTGTCATAAGACGTCTGTAGTAGGTGTTGTAATACTCATGTACTGTGTATGCTGTGAAGGGTGTGGTGCTGGGATGTGGCTAACAAGGCTGATTAGCATATGTTCGGAATCCACCAATGAGGGGATAAACCCAGGTGTGTAACAGCAGTCACATGTTGGTAGTGTTCATGTCAAGGATAATGTTGGTCTTGGAGGTGGTGTGTATGGGTTGATCCAGCCGAGTAGAGGTTATGACTCATGGATGTGTCAGTACATGAGTGGCTATCCCAGTTAAGTGTGGGGTAGTGTCAGTCACACATCAGTAGTAGCTGTCTGAGCCCTACTGTCCAGTACACCAACAAATGAGGTCTGGTAACCGTGGGGTATGTTGTTGAATCTGTAGCTTGTTACAATGTGTATAGCGGTTCCGGACACAGTTAGTTGCATGTGGAGCACCTCTGATGCATTGTGCTAAATAACTAGCCAGGATGTGTGTACAACATAGTGGGATATGGGAACAATTCAGCTGTGGGTGTGCTGGTCCAGGTATGTGCCTGAAAGGTATGGTCTGTCTATAACCTGTCATTGCAGGTGTGCTCTGCAGAGCCTAGAGGCAGGTCCCAGTCACTGCAAAGATATTGGAGTGGTGCATTATAAAGTGTGCCTTGCCTGCGTGCGTCACAGAGGAAGATGCAAGCATTGTGTCACATGACCCCATGTCTTGCTTGCCAGTTCCCGTTCTGCCGGTGACTGTTATTGGAAACTGTGCAAGACAGGCAGTATAGAAGCAGCAAGAGCCTTACATGTGATCTGTACTCCCAGGGCTGACAGGTGCAGGTCATCTTTGCCAAAGCATTGTGTTTGACCAGGTCAGTCAAAGCGGACAGATACCAGATGCCTGTGGAATGACAGCAGAAGCATACGCAACTGTTGAAGTGACACAGTCAGTCATTGTACAGTGGTATCTGGTCCGGATGAATGCATAATGCTCCCCAGGGCTTGGCCCACACCTTCAGGGCTACAAGACTGGTGAGCTATTGCATGTCCCTGCACACATAGTCTGTGAAGTGGCATCTCAGGGCAGTCACACTAACATGGAGAATGACAGTCACTTTGTACCTGGTGAGGTGTGGCATGGGTGCATAGGTTATGTTGCAGAACCAGTTACCCGACAGCAAGATGTAAGCGACTATCACCTTGTGTAGCCTGCTGTGTGGAACTGCAGTGTGACCGCCTACAGAGTCACCTATAACTGGTGTGTTGTGTATGTTATAATACCCTATTGGCTGTATGTGATGGGCACACATGAGTCTGTGGGCTATAAGGTGGTGATGTTGTGTTCCGTGATGGGGGCTGCCTCTGGTGCCTACACAGAGTATCGAGAGGTCCTGCACAAGTTGTCCTCATATGTGTGGCCTGTGGTGGAGATCATGTGAGACTATGTGATGTGTGGGGTGTGTTGCGAATGTTACACGTCCCAACATGACGGTCAGGTGCAGTTAGGGTTGGTGACAGTATTACTCCCAGCAGGGCTGCCCCCACAGGCTGTAGTGCCGTATGTTGGGAGGTGAGCATTGATTGTGTATATGAGACAATTGCTCTATTGCCACATGTACGACATAGCCATCATATAGACAGGCAATAGCACTGGTACGTGACAGTTGGACATGCCTGTATATACAACCATGTCTCACAGGATATGTGAGTTACATGTGTACAATAGCTGTTGTACCATAAGCGAGCTGGAAATTTTAGGACAGCCAGTGTACCTGTGGGAAATGGTGTGGAATGGGTGCTATAGTAATCAGTAGCTCATGACATGCTCACAAGTTTTGAACAAGTGCCTAGCATGAACATACAATACAGATAGGGTGTTGGATAATATCAACCCATAAGTGGTGACGACAGTCATAATGGGTGGCACCACACTATAACCCTGCTGAGTATGGTGTGCATGTCCATGAACCATTATCACTGTAGATGTTAGCAGTACAGATGTACAAGACAGTACGGATGTTTGATTACAAATACCTTTGTATGTCACAGGAGTGTTCTACCAGTGGCCTGTTGACAGACTCACAACTACAAAAGGTGCCAGAGTGACGTGCATATCACAACAGTGCCAGCTACAGTAGAACAGCGTTAATGTGTTGTACTCCACCCTCATTGTAGCCCATACCGCACAGACAAATGTTAGGCATCTGTGTATGTAAGGATGTGAATGGCCATTACCTATGAGCAATAACTGTGTCAGTGTTGTGAACAACATACAGAATGGGCTGTGTGGATGAGGTGTGTGACATATGTGCACATTCTGATGGATGATATCAGCAGTGTCTCCGCTAGGTGACCATCACTGTACCCATTAACTACCACCTAGGCTGTGGTCAACATTATGGATACTGTGTAAGGGATGGTGCTGTGCAGTACACCTCCCTGACTTGGTGACGTCTCCAGGCCCTGTAGGTAGTCATACGAGGTACCCATGTCATGACAGGGTGCCATCCATGAGCACGGAGATCATTGAACAGGCTTTTACAGCACTGGGGTGACCAATATTGGATCACATATCGCCTTTAAGGGGTAATGGCCATGTGTGGATGGGCGATACCAGCCTTCACAATCCTCACCTCCACTTTGCAGCATGCTGTCTACCTTGCATAAAGACATTTGCTGCACCATGATGATGGACATGCTACATGCCCGTATCCTGATCTGAAAGACATACGTCATGGATAGCCACCGTCCTAATACTAGGATCGCCACATGCTGGACAGATCCCTATGCCATACATGTGACATACTCCCACCATACCATGCTACCCTGTCCATCAAAGCTGCACATGTCATCCCAGTCATACATGGTGTGATGGCCACATGGTAGATGTAGTATAAACTGTCTGGATCAGTAATGTGGCACTTATGCATCTCGCAGTGGCATAATGGCTGTCGGTTACAGCTAGGAAAGCTTGCCCGTACATGCTATGGTTGATAACCATCCCTGCAAATGACGTCCGACTAGCCATTGTCCCATGTCTACCACATGTGCAACACAGGCGATCCGTGGCAGGATGTTGAACAGCTGTACAGTGCTGTGTAGATGTGTATGGCAAAACACATGCATGCACAGGTTTCCATGCATATGTGTGCATTGTCACTGCTCAAGTCCATTAAGGCTGTGTCTGTGTTGATATGTGACATATACACAGCATCAAGGTCAACAGCATTACCGTGGACACAACCAGGCATGTGCAGATAGGTAAGAACACCAGTGCAGGCAAACAGACATGCCCACATCAAGACAGCATTCACATGTAGTATGAACACTGTAATGAGGTGACACACATTATATTGGGCAACTTCAACTACTCAAACATAGACTGGGAGCATTACTCAAGCCCCAGCACCTTAGCCCAAAGGTTCCTGGAATTTATAAACTCAAATGCTATGGAACAACTAGTCACCACTCCCACAAGAGGGGAAAACATACTAGACCTGATCATTACCAACATGGGGACTCTATGCTCCATACCAGAAGTATATCCCTCATTGGTAAGATCAGACCATAAATTAATTTCACTGGATATCTGCATCCCGACCCCACCCCCAGCCCAGAAAACCACAGTGAAAAACTTCTCAAAAGCGAACTTCACACTTTCAAAACCGAAGTGGAATCCTTCAAGGCCCCAGGGCCAGTGGAAACTACGGCCCAAACTGCAGAATCCTATATAAACGCATTCTACGGACATCTCCAGGAATGCATAGATCATGCTATCCCAAACAAAATCAAGACCCAATCATCCAAAGGCAGGCGTCCAGTCTGGTGGACCCCAGCCATAAATAAACTGTACAACAGAAGGAGGAAGCTACTACATGATAGAGCAAAATCCCTAAAAGGGAAGGCATCTTTGATCAGTACTAGCAAAAAATTACGATCTCTCATAAAATCCTCCAAGGCCAGCTTCAAGAGAAAAATTGCACAGGACACTAAAGACAATCATAAGGCTTTTTTCAGTTATGTTAGGAACCTGGGATACAACTCCCAGACTTGTTCTGAGTTGATTCTAAACAACAAAAAATACACTTAACCCACAGACATCGCCAATATCCTGGCAGACAGGTTCAGTGCAAACTTCTCCACCCCCTCCCCCCCAAAAGAGCAATTATTTATCCCGGCAGAGTGCAGCCTCCCAAACATCTCTGATGCTCAGGTGAAGTCCGCCCTCTCCAAAGCAAAAAACACTGCTTCCATGGGACCAAATGGCATCCCGGATTGCATCCTACATGAACTCCAAGAAGAACTAAACCCTCAAGTAAAACTTCTGTACAATCTCAGCCTCACTACAGGATATGTGCCCAAAGAATGGCGTACAGCAACAGTGGTCCCACTCCACAAAGGTGGCGCCTCTACGGACCCTGGAACTATCGCCCCATAAGCCTGACTAGCTTAGTCTGCAAGGCTATGGAGAGGATCATCATGGAACTCATAAACAAAGACATTGGGGAACTACAGACACTAGATCCTACCCAGTTTGGCTTCGTCAAAGGCAGATCCTGCCTTTTGAACATGGTCGACTTCTTCGAAACAGTCACCAAGGCCATAGATGAAGGCAAGGTAGTCCACACAGCCTATCTGGACCTCGCAAAGACATTTGACACAATACCCCACTTGGGCATCATAGATAAGCTATCCAGCCTAAATATAAACCCCTATGTCACAAGATGGGTCGCAAACTGGCTCAAAGACAGAACCCACAGAGTCAGAGTTGCTGGAGCCATGTCAGACTCGAAACTGGTCACAAGTGGCGTCCCACAAGGTTCTGTCCTGGGACCTCTCTTGTTTGGTATTTACTTTTCTGAGGTACAGGCCAACGTGGGAGGACTATGGCTCACCAAGTTCGCAGATGACTGCAAACTGGGCGCCATAATCGACTCTCCAGCTGACACAAACATCCTTCAAAAAAGGTCTCGCAGAGACGGATAACTGGTGCCAGAGCCATGGTCTAAAGCTAAATGACAAAAAGTGTATAGTCATACCGTTTGGCAAAAACAATGTGCCCACAAATTACAACATAGATGGTAACCCATTAAGTACAAAGAAAGTAATTAGGGAACTGGGGACCCAAGTTGCTAGCAAACTCTCCTTTGACAACCACATTGCCAAAGTGGTTAGAACGACCTTCACATAGCCCACCTCATCATGAAAGGATTCACATCTAGATCAAGAGAGGTAATCGTGCCCCTTTATTCATCCCTCATCAGGCCCATCATAGAATACAATGCCCCTTTGGGATGTACTTACCCGACACCTGCAGCAATTAGAAATACCCCAAAAGTACCTCACCAGGAGGATCAAGGGACTCAAACAGATGCCATATGCTGCTCGGTTAAAAACTCCAGCTCTACTAGTTGCATACCGCCTACTGAGGCGATCTATGCCTGACATATAAAGCTATGTCCAACCCAAGAATTAATGGACATGCTCCACCTCAGTAAATCTAAACCTTAGAGCCATGCGCCGAGGGACTTGAACCTCAGTACAGAAATAAATAGAACATGCTGAGGGACAGATTCATAACCCAGAGGCTCCCTTCACTTTGGAATAGAATTTCAATTCATGTTAGGCAGAGCACCTCACTGACTCTCTTCAAGAAGAATCTTGATGAGTAGATGGGAGATCATAGGTTTGTCCCGGGGATTACTTCCATGTCACTATTAGACAGAGGCACAGTAAACTAAACTTTAAAAAGGGCACAGTATACTCAAATCAAGGGGTGGCGTAAGCCAAACACAATCGGGATAGGCTTACAAATGCCCCAGGGCAGATATCCTAGTATGAACCTATGAACCTATATGGTGATGATATCCAATGCATAATGGGTGTTACATGTGTGTGACACAAACACGTCAGTCATGTCAGTGTCATGATGATTTGCAAAGATAACTGTGCAGATGTACTAGATGTCATAGAAATGTATGTGCAGCAGTATCTCTGTACATCTCTAAAACTGTGACCTGTCACCATCATTATGTCTTACAGATAATGCCTCGTACAGACCTTCCAGCGTACAGCCACCAGGAGGATGATGTCCTCATCCCGTACCCCCATGAGAACTACAAGGTGTTGTTCAGCCATGTGCCTCAGCATGCCCAGCAATGGGACGACCTGTGGCAGGATCTTCGCAGGAGGGTGAACAATGTGGGTGGCCATAACCGCACCTACCAGCAGGTGCACAGACACTGCATGGACCTGATACGACATGCAAAACAGTGTGCCACTGCAATCACCAGGGAACAAGGTGGAACATGTGGTGGGCCACCAACACAGCCCCCACTCACACACACTGAGGTGTTACTGGCCAGTCTGGGGACACCCTCAGAACAGCATCCACAAACACTATCTGCCATTGTGGAGGTGGGTGTCTCCCAACCAATGAGCCTGGAGTTTCCTGGTAAGTCAGTACTGCACATATGGCTACTACTTTATTTCTGCATTATGAGTTTCATGGTATGTGGACATCTGCATACACATATG
>NC_056748.1:851196185-851218339 GCF_019279795.1 Protopterus annectens | reverse complement strand
GTATAGTACCCCATTTGTTATTTGTACTTGGTAAGCCCTTCCATTTAGATTAGCTATCATGCTATTACTATGTCCCATACCTACAGGCCATATGTATCCTGTTATTGTACATACCAATAGACGATACCTGTGGTATGCATGATATGCCTGTTATGCTGTGTAGAATATCTGTCATATCTACCTATAATACTATACATTACACATATTTCACATAGTATCCCATAATGCAAAGCATACTTGCACAGCGGGACCACCTTACATATGTCATTAACGTTATATGCCCATACACATGTGTGCTGTGACAGTATATCAACATATACTATCCCCTGCTATGGCACGTCCTTGTTGGACATACCCTACCACTGACGGCAGGTTGTATGGCATTGTTCTGTTTAACGCCCTAATGTAGCATCTCTTGTGGTGTCTGTGCTGTGTACCTTGTGTCCCACTGCTGGACGCACAGTTTCTATGTTAGTATGTTCACAAGACATCACTACATAAATACCTTTCCCCACTTTATGCATTGCGGACACGTTTAATTAATGCAAACCAGGCTATACATACAGTAAAACTAATTAATACAGATCATGCTATACATAACCTTACATATCGGGCATTCTACGTACCTTGTTGTCGTTATGGCATTTCGTTTCTATCTCTCTCACAGTGTTTCAACTGTTATTCGGTATGAGCATACGGTTTGAATGTCTGGCAAGTCATCCTTATATACATCGATACCTGAAACATGCGGATTCATCCCGCCAATTGGTGTTCCTGAGTGACTAATTACTTGCATATCAGCTGTGCAGCTACTCCATTTGACAATTACACGGCGACAGTGGGGTATAATTGGATTCTCCACTTGGGCATTGCCTATTTGCCTTACCATTGGAGAGACGGTCTGTATTGTGTTTTGTTACGTGTAACTGCAACTGCTATGCATGGAGACAAGTACAGTTTGGATTCATGTCACCTGTGGATTGTGTGTGACAGGTAGAGTATTTGGTTCAACATGTGGGTGTACCTGTCATCCCAACGTCTGATAACAGAGTATTGCAATCAAAACCTGTAACATGGCTGTTTGTTCCATTATACAACGCCTGCAATTTTGCATGACACCTTTAATTGTGTCTCTCACACGGTATGTTGAGGGTTCTGCAGATGTAATTGACTGACTGGATGTTTGTGCTGCTATTACAGTCTGTATTGCTTTAGTTTCTAGTGTGGGGGATGTCGGTGGTTGTACGTAACATATACAGGTTTGTGGGCCTTGCATTTCTACATAATCCGTATATATGTGTGTGGGCTCCGTCCCTAATTAGAGAGCTAACAGTTAGTAGACTTATGTTACGGGATTGTACATTGGGCCATTGTTAATTGGTTTCTATATCGTCTGCAGGTGAGCTTGCTACTTGTATACCTCCGTAATTGCAGTGATATATCAGGGGATATGTGTAAGTGACAGCTATCTCTTGTATTTCTGTCCCAGATATTTGCAGTCATTGTGGTTGTGTTGTTAAAAGAGCCTGTTTGCCATGGGTTGCCACCTTTTCATATGGTCATTGTTGGACACTTGCGGGGCACAAAGCGGTGTTTACAAGCCAACATGTAGCCATGGTCAGTACACAGGTTAGCACATACTTTTATCCTCACTACATACCTATTGTTGTGTGACTTTGGCTACTTATCATATTGCATGTAACATTTAAGTTTCTTACATACAGGCATAACTATTAAATACGACTGTTACATTATATATGGGACATATTTATGTCCTACCATCTCGGACATTTGCCCTTTGTACTGTTTTATGTCAGGACACACCTGCCCAGGGTGGGGCTGTCCCTCCTACTGTGGGACAGGTAGTAACCGTATGCCTACGGCTAGCTATACCCACATCTACCGTACTGATCTGCCTCTGACTTGGCACTAATAAACACATGTTGCGGACACACACACACATTACAGTCACACAGAGATGCACACGGCACCCTCAATGCACACTTACACAGACTACGGCACTCACAGACACAGTTGAACACAGTACCTACGTGGACCGTGACACCGGCAGCAGTGACTAACTGTCCCTTCATATCATTATACTATTACTCGTGGATGAACTGTTCCGGTACTGTGTTCTATCGGTCTTTCAGCCTCTTGGATACGCATGTCGGTATGTTACACATTCCGTGGTTGGCGGTATCCTATTTATTTGTATCTCCAAGATGTTATGAATGTCGTTGAACTATCTATTATATTTGCAGATATCGCTGAATCCATCTATATCACCATATATCCCTCTATTGCCCTTTCTATCTGTATTATATATATGCATATGTATACATATATATAAATATAAATATATATATATATATATATATATATCTATATCTGGCGGGGAACGTGACAGGCACACAGCACCACCATATGCTGTAAGACTCATGTACTGTTCAGGTGTTGGAATTCCGTGTTCCACTGGCTGTTGTGTTTACAATGTTTGAGGGCTGCCTATGTAGGAGTCACACAGTGGGCCACCTATACATTACAATTTACAGGTGGTCATGTTTGTGTGCCATCCATTTTACTGTGTGTGCTGGTGGAGAGGTGTCAGTCCGTAGGGGCCTACACTGTCAGAGTATGTGCTATACATTCCCTCTTTGCCAAGGCGTAGACATATTGGGCACGCCTCCGTCTGCCTACTGGGGCTGGCACAGTGTGTTCATGGTCTGAATCTCTCTGTGCCTGTAATGGCCTTGGCAATTGCGGTGGGCTATGAGGGCCTTCACCATTTTGTCCCTACTGCAGCTGCTTCCGCAGGATCATATTATGTAGCATGGCACATACTATGATGATGTGGGCACACGTGCCTGTAGAGTACTGCAAGGCTCCACCAGATGTATCCAAGCACCGGAACCATGATTTCAGCATCCCGAACACATGCTCTATGATGATTCTGGTTTGTGCGTGTGCCTCATTATGGCGTTCTTGCATTGGTGTGTGTGCATTTCTGATGGGAGTCATCATCCACGGCTCAAGTGCATAGCCAGCACCCCCCACGAGATGGCCATGTGGGATGTCCCCCCCCTGACAAATACCTGATACAGCTGTGAGGCATGCCAGATATGGGCGTCATGGTAGCTTCCAGGGCTGCCAGCACACACATCCATGATAATGCCCTGGGCATTGCACACGACCTGGCAGTTGATGGAGTGGAATCCCTTGCGGTTTATGTAGCGCCTACCCTGCTCACCAGGTGGTGACTTGATTTGTATGTGCGTGCAGTCTATCGCACCCAGTACCTCCGGGTATTGTGCAACACGGTGGAAGTGGCGCATATTGCTGGCCAACTCCTCCTGAGTTCTGGGGAAGTATATCTGCTCATTGGCATGTGGAAACATGGCATCCAGGAACTGGTGTAGTACCCTGGATGCTGATGCCTGTGAGATACCCATTATATCTCCAGTTGGCCTTTGAAAGGTACCTATGGCCAGTATTCACAGGCTTACACATACCTTCGTGTCCACTGGAATGGGTTCCCCTCTGTTGTTTCTGGTTCTCAGGCATGGCCGGCACAGCTCCACTATTTGCTGTAAGATGTCCCTATCCACCCTGTAACGCTCTACTATCTCCAGGTCATGTAGCCCCTGGTAGGTTACCCTTGGTCTGAACACTCTCCTTCTCCTCCGAGGCCTGCGGTGGTTGTCGGCATCATCCTCCACAACACCGTCAGTCTCTAACACATGCTGATGAATCACAGCTATGGCAGCTCCCAACATGTACATTTTAAAAGTTCCCCGTGTGTTTACACCTATGGTGCGGTGTTTGGGAATACACAGGTGTGTGTTGGGTGCTTTCACACTTTATACTATTGTGCTGTGAACAGCGATGATGTCATAGGGTGTGTATGTACGATCGTAGCTACAGGTTATCTTATGTGTTTTACTGCCGGAACTACTATTGTGGTGCCTTTGGTGTTGCATTACATTTGCCTGCCGTGGATTACCTCTTGACCTTTCCTTTATATTTCTGCACGTTGCACCTACCATTTTCTGGCGTGCATCCTGCAGCCTACTTTCATTTGTACTTTCCTGGACCTGGGATATCTTGCGTTATGTGTGCTACTGCCGGTCTGCTGTCGGTTTGCTTTGCTCTGCTGTGTCTAGTCTCCTGTCTTTGCAATCCAATACCTTCCCTCCTTTCTTTGCATTCAAATGCCTCCCCTATCCTGTTTTGCAGGTTTCTGCAAGCAGACTTGTCAGCTGCCATCGATTGGCCTTCGTGGGTTGACTGGTGTTGATTGCTCATTAGTACTCCAATTACCCTACTTCCGCATTTCCTTCTTTTCTTCCCCTGACCTTCCTGTTTCTGCTATTGTTTGCGGTGAGTGCGTCCGATTACTGGGTTTCGCGCACGTTTTCATCCTCGTACACATGCACTTTTGGGCACCATGTGTGCTCTCAGCTAAATGATTCCTCCCCACTCCTGTCCTGCAGCTTTGCTTAGCAACGGACAGGCCAGATTTGCAATGCTCCAATGTGCTTACTGCTACGGTGGCACACCCCTCTGCTGATGTCATGTATCTCCTCTGAGCCACTCCTCTGTGTTATACCGCTGCGCCATATGGTACAACCTTCATCTGGCGGGACATTTGCGATTCAGTATTATCTGCCTCATTTGCATGGCATTGACTACTAATTCATAGTTACCACGCCGAACACTATCGCAAGCCCTTAGCAACCCTTGCACCTTGGTTGTGGTGTTCCATGCCTACCTTTGTGTATTATGCTGTAAACCTGATTTCTATTACGTTGCGATTTTATGACATTTTTATATTATTTCTTTATGTTACAGCTTCCGCACACATGCCCTGCGGTTGTGCTGTGCGTTACTGTGGACATGACATTAAATGTTGTTATTTATGTGTTGTGCATCTTTTCTTATGCCATTGGCTGTGTATTTCACCATTGGCATATGTTAACGTTGTGATACCTGGGTCTGGCCCTCTTCCATAGCTCCGATGTTCTGTTTGGGAAAATGTAAACCATGTTTTTTGGTTTACATTTCCGTGGGCTTACGCTACGCCTGCACCACTTCATGAATCACTATATGCATTCATTTGCATGGTGCGACACTGCACATGGGTGCTCTCAGCTAAATGATTCCTCCCCACCCCTGTCCTGCAGCTTTGCTTAGCAATGGACAGGCCAGATTTGCAATGCTCCAATGTGCTTACTGCTACGGTGGCACACCCCTCTGCTGATGTCATGTATCTCCTCTGAGCCACTCCTCGGTGTTATATCGTTGCGCCGTATGGTACAACCTTCATCCGCCGGTAGTGCACATGGAATTGGATCGTACCTGAATCGCTCAATGGCCATATTTGGCGTTATAACGCTTACGCTATGCATGCGCCTGGCGCAAGCTTCATGAATCCCAGGGAGTATCTATAATAATACAGAACGACAACACACAGATGCATTATTTGTGGATTTACATAGAACTTTTTAAGCTTGGATCACAGGCCTTCATCAAGCAAAGTGAATAAGGTACAGTTTGAATGACCAAGAAAGTAGCCATGCAACTATATTAATAACAGAATTTCTATAACATCACTAGATGGCACACACACAAAACTAGAGAAACAAAAGCTAGAGCCTGTAAAAGTGCAACACTGCGTCCCATTCTCATTTCCCTATCCATTAATGAACTTCTGCTAGATTTACCTAGGCTCGAAGTCACTTTATATACCAATCCCCTTATCCTCCTAAAGGAAGTTAAATCAACTTTGCAAGATGTACCTGAAAATTCATCAACCATGCTGTTGTGACACCACACCAAAAGCAATGCCTGTAGATGCAATAGTCATTAAGGATCCCTCTGGCATATGAAAAGGCCAGGAGTCTTGTTTTAAATATATATATTAAGCTCATCTTTAAGCTTCAGACTGCATGGTGACTATATACTGGAATAACTTAATCTGTACTATGATCTGTATTTTACTGTAAATTCAAGACAAGCAATTGGAATAAATGTGTTTATCCCTTAAGTGGAAGCTGTACTTGCACTGTTACCCTTTCATAGTAAAGCTAATACTCAGCTTCTGAAGACAATACTTAGGTAGGACACTATTTCACACCCCAGCTAACATTTAACTACTGTTGACACAAGTAATAAGATATGTTACTTTTGTTCATTATTATGATCTAGACAGCCTCATTCTGACCATTGTATAAACTAACAACCAGCCATTACCACCTTAATGCTTAAGTGCATGTGTGTGTGTTTATTTGTGTGTATCGGAGTTCTTAAAATAAGCAAAACTCCAAAATGTCGACATCTGTTTTGCTGATACACTTTGGTCGACAAAGTATATGGTCGACAGGTGTGCGAGACTGAATCTCCAGGGTTGGGGAATATATCTCTTCCCTGGGGATTGTGCGATCTCAGTGTTAACAAATATAATTAGCAGGGAATGTGGGGGGGGGGGGGTTCCCACCTGCAAATGACATTATATTAGAGTTTTCATTTTCTGAGTTGGTCCAAGGTTATGTTCGAAGCATGACTGATGAACTCTTGATGGTCTGAATGTTTTTTTTTTGTTTTGCCATTTGCAACATTTTAATTTGGGAGTTTCTATGAATTTAAGTATATGTGTGTGTGTACAAAGTTATTTTACAGTGTTTTAAATACTTATTAGATTATCATTTTATAATTAAAAGAATAAAAACATCAAAGACTTCCATTAGCCCAAAAGCTTCACAAACTGTAAAACTTGTTAATCTAATAAAAGGCACTGTATCACATGTGTGTTCCTTTTGTGTCAGAGTAGAGCTCTAACCCAGATGTAGTAATTTCAAGTTCAGCCTTGGACAACATTCAGGTAAATTAACAGAAAACATTTGCTACATTAGCAAGCATAACAAGTAAGGTATAAAAGTACACCAGAACATTGAGCAGGAAATACATAAACATTTAATCAGAGGCTGTCTCACACTCAGTTAAATGTGCTTTCACTGAGTGGATTTTGTATAACTTTTTATCATTACATGTTGTTTGAAAACCAGTAGGGTTGCATTGTTCTCAGTGATCCCATTGATTGTAGGTACTGCTGTAGGCTTTTACTAGGATCTTCATTTTTTTCAAACTGTAGTATGACCGTGAAGCTGGTATATATACATTGTGGGAGGGGATGTGGATTTAGGTGGCGTGCCCCTGTAAAATAAGTGCTTTCTTACATTTATTTTTTTTCCTTCAAGAGTTAAATTTCCCTTGATTTAAGAAAACTGAGTAAATGTGCCTCATATTCCACTGATCCAAGTTAACATATTTATTTTGCTTTATTTGCTTTATTTATTTACTTATTTATTGATCGACATCCTCTTTTTCATTGGGTTAGACGCATTAGGCTAGTGGCCTCTTTACAGTAAAGACCTGAATGGTATTTATACTACTATCTATATGGTTAATCATTCTTTAATCAGATATTGATGAAGGATTATACGTACATAATACATTTCTAATAAAATTCAGTAGTTACAATGGACAAATGCAATATTTGATACCAATAAAAACACACAAGAATTCTAGTACTACAGTGCCACATTTCTAACATTTTGAATGAGCTGCCATTTTATGTTTTATCTCTTGAACCTTTGCATCTACTATGTCATGCCAAAATAGTTCTGTGACAACTGTGAGAAAATAAATGAAGTATGATAAGGTATTTTAATTCATATTTTTCTTTTAAAATGCAATTAAGAAATTGGAAATTGTCAGGTTTTCTACATACTTTAAATGCATGTGAATTAAGATTCCTAGAAAATATGGATTTTAGGATTCATTTGTTTGATGTTCCTGATTTTCCCATATTTCATAACTAAAATGTACATTCTCATTTGTGTAAAAGTCATTGACAGCTTACGTGGTTGCAGAGCCATGGTATGTTTTATTCACAGACTGATTGATTCAGCTGGCCTAAATAGTTTATACAGATAAATCACTCAGTTATGTTATCACTTAAATGACATTTGTGCCATCTAAGTTCAGTCACAAGAAAAATAAATGTGTATTTTACTTTTGTAGCTCTTGCCATTGTTTACTCCATCATTTTACTATGTGCATTTAAGAATTACCATTCAACATCAATGAAACTGACAAAATAACATAAGTTCCCATTACTTCAGGTTAACTGGGTTGAACTAAGGACAAGCAGTGATAATGAGTAACACAAATACACACTCACACGCGCGCACACAGCATCTGACTGGTAAAGAGATTAATACATACAATTTAGTTAATACCTAAGAGAGGAAGGGAGACCCCGGGAAAAATAACAACAGTCAGAACAATTTCTTAATATTTAGCTATTCTGGGTATCTTCATTCAAATTAATTTGTTGTTTAGTGAGTGAGGAACCTGGCAATAATAGCTTGACATTTTTTTTACTTCTGAAACTACATGGACATAGTGCCATTATTATGTGAACTGATTTCCAGCTGTACCTGTACAATAATGGCAGTATTTGGAAAGCTAAATAACCAACTGAGCTTGTTACATGTTCAGCTCACTTTGTAGACTGCTATACTGCTGCCCTTAGACATCATTCAGGATCATATTAAAACTGCTACCATGGTCTCAAATATTGTATCTGCTTTAAAATGTTTATGCTGTGGGTAGGCTAATGTGAGATAATCAGCTAAGACACTGCTATTTTAAAACTGGTAAGTAATCAGAACACTGACTTTATGGTAAATTAATAGCAAAATGATGCCAAGCAGCTAATAGTTCAAACTTTTACCTAAGGCTAAATGAGGGTTTTCCATTTTAGTAAGGGGTTCCTGAATGAATGGTAAATGATAATTGTTTTCCAATCTGATCACATTTGAATAATACTAAAATAGTTACTTGCTTCCAGAATTTAGTGTATTTTTATGGTTATGGGTCTTTTGCTTTCCTTCTTCAGTATTATTCTTGAGCTCTAATCCTAAATTAAGCTGATATTCAGACTATTCAAGTGGGTTTACAGAATGTAACATTTTGCTGTATTTTGATAGCACATGCTCAACTTAATTTAAAACCTGGGTAGTAATCCTTGTAAGTGCTGTGCTCAATCTGACATATTTCTGTCTTAGCTGATTATCATCATCACGAAAATTCAAATAGTGTCTCTGAACCTCCAGGTTAAATTTTCAGACCTAGTTTTACAGATCTATGTCTTTAAAGGAAGTACAATAAAATGTATTTTTGTTAATCTGAATCACCAACGAACCAAGCAATGGGGTAAAAGTGCTAGTCTTTGTACTTTATAGACTGGTTTAATCTAGGCAATCATAAGCAGTTTAAAATTTATAATCACACCTTACAAAAACATGACTTTTAATAAAACTTGTCAATGAAAGCATAAATCTTGAAAATGACCTAATATAGGCATGCCTTATCATATATATATATATATATATATATATATATATATATATATACACACACACACACACACACACACACTCATATATATATATATATACACACACACACACACACACACACACACACACACACACACACACACGTACACACACTTGACATCATCATCAACTCCTCTTTTTCCTGTTTTTTTTTTTTTTTTACAAGGGGTCAGGGTGTTGTGCGAACTGCTGCCATCTCTCAATTCAAAGCCACTCTCCCACCTTCTTTGACAGTCATGCCTGACTGTTACAGGTCTTCTCTCAAATAATCCATTCATCTCTTTGCTGGATGCTCTTATTTCCTCTTACTTCTTCCTGTCTGTCCCAAATATTCTTCACCAGATTCTCTTCTGCTTTTCTGCACATATGTCCGAACCACTGTAACCTATTCTCTTTGACTCTTTTTGCAATTGTGATACTTTGGCTTCTGCGCTGATATCCTAATTTCTTTGTCTTTTTCTATAGTGTGCATCCTACTACCCATCTCAAGCACTTCATTTCCAATCACCTGCAGCTTCTTCAACTGCTCTATCTTTACTGCCCTGGTTTCTGTACCATACAGTAGTACTGGTTGCACCACTGTTTTGTACACCTTACTTTTCAGCTTCTTTGACATTCTTCAGTCATACACTACCCCTGACACTCTGTGTCAGTTGGCTGCATTCCGTCTGATTCTAGCTTTGACCTCATCATTCAGACTTCCTTTCTCCTCAACCAACCCTCCCAGATGCTTGAAACTGTTAACCTGTTCCACTGTTTTCCCTTCTATCTCAATTCTCAGCTTCTTCTGATTTCCCCAATTTGCTATCATTACCACTGTCTTATCTGTGCTTAGTTTCATCCCATGTGCCTTCAGATTTGCATTCCATTCCCTTATCCTTTTCTGAAGTTCTTGTCCAGAGTCTACCTGTAATACCACATCATCTGTATACAGCTACTTTGTTGATTTGTCCTTCCAATCTGTTTGCTAATATAGTCCATCAGTATGAGCAGCAGTGGTCTCAGAGCTGAACCCTGATGCTCACCCATTCCTACTGAGAACCCCTCTGAAAGTCCAAATACTGTTTGTACATTAGTCATTGGGTCATTGTACATAGCCTGCACTAATTCTTTTTCTTTCACATAATTTTTATTGATTTTTCATAAATACAAATGCAACAAAATTGTTAAACAATATAGACAAATCTAACTATATACAATGTCCATAACAGAAGTAACTTTGTCAATACATTCATATTTTATCTAACAATTTTTTAAGTTTTGACTAAGCTAGATTTTTATATGTCATTCTTGCAGTTCCTAAAGTTATAGTCATTAATTCTCTATTACAAACTATTTTGGCCAGTGATATAAATTCCACAAAAGGTGTAATTTTCTTACTTTTCCAGTTTGAGGTAATGGTTTTTCTTGTTATTGCAAGGATGGACCAGAGGAGGTGCATTTGTGTACTTGGAACATGCACTGGAATCGGAGCATTAAATAATAACAGTGAGTCAGTGACTTCACATTTATCTGACCACAATGCTTTAATAAAGGATTTGAATTCCGACCAAACGGGAATTACAGTATTACATTTTATAAAAATATGTACCCAGTCTGCATAAACTGCTTCTTCACATCTCCAACATAATGATGTCTCATTACCTGATATTAATGTTATTTTTTGGGGAGTGAAAAAAGTTCTGTGAATAAATTTCCATGTGTAAATTTTCCAAAAGGAAGATTATATAGTATTACTAACTAATTTAAGTATTACCGATTTCTCTTTTTCTGAAAATCTAGATTTACTAATTTTTTTCTGCATAGTTCCATAGGGACTCATCTGGAGCTGGTAAATCCATTTTCAATGTCCTGTATAACCCTGACACTGATAGTCCATCATTTGTGCATAGCGTGTTGATTTCACAAAAAAAGTGTTAGAATTTTGGGTCTAGGTGTGGATTTCACTATTTGATTTATTTTAAACTCATTAACTATATGCTCTCTAAAGTGTGTATGTTTAGCCAGTTGTTTTGATTTATGTTATATCTTGCTATGAGAGAGGTTGCCTCCTGTATATAATTGTGATCAAGAATGTGATGCCAGAAAACTAGCCCATTTCCTTTAATTTCTTCTATTTTTTTCATATTATAAGAGTCCAAGCATTTATTTGTTAATGCTATAGGAAACATAATAAATAAAAGGTTTCTCGTCTTATAATCTTTGATCATTAGCTGTTTGAAATTGTTTACTATGTAATTAACAAATGGAGAGAATTTTTTTTTACTTGTATTAAAACAAATGATGTTAAAGGGGCACTATCTCGTTTCTGAAATCAGCTAGTTGCCTGAGTACTTTGTTTACATTTTAGTGCTATGTAAGTCACATGTTCACACAGAGGCAGGATTTTCCAGGGAGCTTATTTAGCATACAGCAGGTCAGATTTCACAAAGGTCAGTGGGGGATGGTCATTCCTAAAAGTTTTTAGTGTCCTTTTGTGTTTTCCTTCCCCCACCCATAGGCTATTAGATTAGCTGAATGACTTAGCCTCAGCCAGAGATGCTATCTAGTCACACTCAGATCTGCAGCCTTTGCAGCAGTGAAATTACATCTTCAGTATGCACTTGTTTTTTTGTAACACTTAGTGGAATGATTATCCCAGCCTAGGCAATTGTATTTTCTTTTGTTTGTTTTTGTTTCATGCTTGTTGCTACATGCTTTTTTCTTTTCGCTGGTATTTTTTTTTTTTCATATGGTCAGCAGTAGTGTTGCTTTTTAGTACATGTACTAATGCAGACATGCATTTCTAAGGCGGTTTCCCTCATTTGACAGGACAGCATTGCTTTGAACAATTTGCATCTTGGAAACAAACCCATCAAGTTGCAAATGTCCTAAGATTCTAGAAGAATAAAAGTCTTATGTTTCAATAAAAAACATGTCAAGCAACTTTGAAAATGAATCTTGTTACTGTGCTAAAAGTATCTTTCCATTAGCTGACTCCCTTCAGGAATCACATAGTAAGTTTGTATAATACTGATTCCATTCAAATTAATTTATTTTCTTTTTCTTCCCTGCATTGTGATAAAATGTATGGATCTTTCACGCTTTTCCTGAATATCTGACTGCAGAACAGTTACACTGGTAACCATTTGAAAGTTGAGGCAAATGTAGTCTCGATATTTCCATATATTTTCCTATCTGTGTGCATAAGTATGTATGCAATATGTAATCTAACTTTATATTCATGCAGCTGTAAAACCATAGCCTTGCTATGTCTTACTGACCAGCTTGCAATTCTAGGCATTCTTCAATGTCTGTTAAAATTGTAGATGATGAATATGTGTCTTCTTCTTTTGGCTTTTCCTGGTTAGGGGTCACCACAGCGGATCACCTGTCTGCTCATGATTGGCAGTGGAGTTTTACAGTGTCGAGTTGCCAGCCCAGTGCCCAACCTTCCACAGAAGGCACACATGCACATGCATTCACGCCTAGGGTCAATTTAAAGTGTACAATCCACCTACAGCATGTCTTTGGGATGTGGGAGGAAACCAGAGCACCCGGAGGAAACCCACATGACAACAGGGAGGACATGCAGACTCCACACAGAAGGCACCCCAGCCAAGGATTGAACTGGGGAACCTCTTGCTCTGAGGAAACAACGCTAACCGCTGCACCACTGCAGCCGCCCTATATGATGAATGTGTCTTTTATTAAAATTTGTATGCTGTGCACATAATTGTATTGATGGTTTACTTCACTGTTAATACTGAACTTCTCTTAACTTTTTTTCAAACTTGTCTCTTTTGTGACTCAGATGGCTGTGATGAAAGCACCCCCCCCCCTTATCAAGATGGAAATAGACAATAAATAAATGCATGTGTCATTATGTGTTTATCACATGTATTTCTTTGGTTGTTTAAAATGTATTTGCTGTGTATCTTTTTGTCTTTATAGATCCACATATACACACACAATCACAAATACATACATACATACATATACCCACACACATATATAAATTTGATTCTCAGGTTCTGTGTGTCTCTCTATGTATACAGACATACATACACCTATATGTGTGGTGTATTGGATATATATATATATATATATATATATATATATATATATATATATATATATATATATCTACATCTACACACATGCACACTCTCATACATTGACATGCAGGAGGTATTTTGAATAAGGTGAGAGTATAGCTGCTCCTAACAGCATTCGTATCGCTGGCCCATTATTGCTAGTTTTACATGTAATAGTTTTTTTCCAATTTGTCATATGCTACTTGACAATAGTATTAACAGTGTGACTCAAACTACAGACCCCATAAGCTTAACAGGCCTTATCTCTAAGGCCACAGAAAGAATCATCATGGACCCTATAAATAAGGACATAGGTGATCTTCAAACCCTTGATCCATCGCAGTTTGGTTTTGTCAAAGACAGGTCATGCCTCTTAAACCTGGCAGACTTTTTCAAAAATGTCACCAGAGTCATAAATGGAGGCAAATCTATGCATACAGCCTACCTTCACTTAGCAAAAGCCTTTGACACAGTCCCACATTTGGGCATCATTGATAAACTCTCCCAGTTGAATATCAACCCTTATGTTGTCAGGTAGGTTGCTAACAGGCTGACCAATAGAACACACTCAGTCAGAGTTGGGGACTTTACCTCAACCAGCAGAACTGCCACCAGTGAAGTTCCACAGGGGTCAGTGCTGGGCCCCCTGTTTGGAATATACTTCTCAGAAGTTCAGGCCACAACCCACAGGGGCTGTGGCTGACTAAGTTTGCTGAGGACTGCAAATTAGGTGCAATTATTGAACCCCCAAATAATGTCAATATACTTTAAGAGGGACTTAATCAAACCATTGATTGGTGCCAAAGCCATGGACTCAAACTCAATGCTAAAAAAGCGTTATCATCACCTTTGGTAAAAACAATATCCTTGCAGACTATCATATAAATAATAGTACCCTATGTAACAACTCAGTAGTGAGAGACTTGAGAATGGAAGTTCACTGTAGCCTAAACTTTGACCACCATGTGTCTACTGTGGTAAGGAAAGCATTCTACATTGCTCACTTCATTAGCAAAGGTATTGCCTCAAGAGTGAAAGAGGTCCCCTCTACTCAACCCTTATCTGGCCAATAATTGAGTACAATGCTCCCTTTGGTGTGTACCTTACCAGGCACCTGCAGTAACTTGAGAGACCACAGACATTTAGCCAAGAAAATTTAGCATCTCCTGCACTTGTCATACATTGACAGACTGAAGTCACTGTCACTATACTCAGGAGGATACAGACTACTTGCAGAAAACTTTTGCCTGGCCTGCAAAGCAATCTTAGGTCCAAACCTAATGGAAATGCTGCACATCCGCAAGTCAAATGGGATAAGGGTCACTTGCTCTAGGGACCTTAACCTGGCCTGCAACATAAATAGGACCTGCTGGAGGAACAGACATGTTTCTCATAGGTTGCCACTCCTCTGGAATAGGCTACCAATTCACACCAAACTGAGCCCCTGTATGATCCTGTTTAAGTGTAGCCTGGATGACTGGATGAGAAACCATAAATTCCTTGCTGGGGATTTCACCTATGACTCTCCTATATATGGGCAGTCATTGTTAACTAAGATCTTAAGTTTAGGCTAGATCCTTTATATTGGGTTTCTCTACTATTATATTGGGTACACACAGCTAGGCTTATAAAGACCTTTATAAAGGCGTTTGAGTCAGTTTTCTATTAACCACCTACAGACCTATCAAGTAACAGGAGTTTTCTTGCCTTCAGTCATCTACATTTTTTGAGATGATAATCTTACTTGTGCATTGGCACACAATGACTGCACTGCATTTTTCTCAGGATAGCTGTTGCCATATCCCGAAGAATTTGGTGGGAAGAGATATTTAGGAGTAAGCAAGCTCAGCAGCAGGTAGCTAAGAGTAATTACACATAGACATTAATTTGCCATGACAGAGATGGAGCCCTTCCTGGATATACAAACAGAAGGCAAACAAGGTACTTCCCAACTCAAAATCGGGCAACATATGTATAGCTCAGCAGGGATCAATCAGCAAAAAGGGCGAGGTGAAGAGTAACTGAACGTTTTACACTATGTTCCTTTCACAGTGGCCTCAATTCAAGAGAGTGGCACTGGAAACAGCACCAGTAGCAGTGTGTGTACAAATTCATTCACAGCATCAGTGGACGTACTGGCAACAGCACTGGTACCAGTGTGGGTAAAAACTGACTCACAGTATCAGTGGACATACTGGAAACAGCACTGGTACCAGAGTGGGTACAAATTCGCTCACAGTATCAGTGGACATACTGGAAACAGCACCGGTACCAGCGTGCATACAAATTCAGTCACAGTATCAGTGGATGGGTGGAAGCAGCACCAGTACCAATGTGGGTACAAATTCATTCACAGTATCAGTGGACATACTGGACACAGCACTGGTACCAGTGTGGGTACAAATTCATTCACAATATCAATGGATGTACTGGAAACACACTGTTACCAGTGTGGGTACAAATTAACTCATAATATCAGTGGACATATGATAATAACTGATAGTAAAAACCCTCAGTACAGGTAATTAGGTGGCTTACAAAAGGGTACTACAGCACTTTAGAGACACTAGGAAGGTGCAAGGCTGCCCAGTTCTATGGCGCATAGCAGTACAATGGAGGGCACACACCCTGCTACTGTTAGAGACTGATTAGAACAAGTTGAAGGCAGCATGACACCTGGCAAGCTATCAGCTGGCTGTACAAAGCCATGGGGAAGCAGTGCAAGCCTTATGGGACAAACTGCAAAATATATGTCATCAGTAATACATCAGACTGTTTTTCATAGCCTGTTGTTTATCAGCCCTATGTAGAGCATTTAGCTGGTCAAAATAAGAATATTCTAATGATAAATAGGAGCAACCCATGGCTGATCAGGAGGTGAGGAACCAATGGCTGCCTCCTGCCTCAGGGGCCACAGAATTGAATTTAGTACAATGCCTACAGCATTACCAAACACTGTCCCTACAACACAGAAGCACACTCACACAGATGTTCTTCATCTCACATTGCTGCAGTCCTTACACTTGGGTAGTCCGCTGTCCTCGGTCGGCCCGAATATCAAAGTATAAGGCTGACGTCGGTCAAGGCGCATTTGACTGACATCAGGACGTCAGGGTACAAATGCGCATGACCGACGTCATATCCTCAGTCTTTTTTGCCGCATGGTCCGATGCAGAAGCAGCATTGCAAGTGCCGGTTGGCGTTCTGAGATTTTTCGATTTCGAAGTTTCAGACCGAGTTCAAAGTTGGCTAAGTACCCCGTTGGGGAATATTTTAGTTTTTTCTTGCCTCTGTGATTTACCGGATGTCAGAAAAAGTCAATAATTGCATTTCTTGTGGGAAACAGATACCGCATAGAGATTATCATACTTTGTGTATTCCTTGCTTAGGGCCTGAGCATGACGTTGTTGGCTGTCGCTCTTGTGCTAGATTTAATAAACGCACTATAAAGAGAAGGTTGGATTGTGCAAGGTTAGTCTTTGGGAAGCGGTGTAATTATAAAATGCCGTCGGATGCTCCGACGCCCGCTTCTTCGAAGAATCGCAAGGACAAGGCAGTTAATCCCAGGCTAGAAGAACCGTCTGTACCGGACGCCGGTTCTTTAGAGGTGTCGGTGGAGCCGGTGGCTCCACCGGAGGTTTCTATGTGTTCCCAGGGTGAGACCTTATTATTGCAAGATGTGGCCTCTCAGGAGGCAAGTCAGGCTGAGGGGGCTTCTCAGGTTACTATACTCCCCTCCCTTCCTAGGGTGGCTAGGCCCTCTCCTTCTGTTTCAAAGGCTTCTCCCAGGGGCAGGCCAGGTTTGGCTTCAGTTGGTGTTACCCCTAGCTCTTCAGGTACTGTGCCCAAGAAGCATATGCTTAAAATGGCAGAAGATTTGATTACTTTAATTAGGGGTTCTATGCCCCCTCCTAATAAGAGACCTAGGATGGAGCCTGAGCTGGGGGGTTTTGAGCAGGCTTCAGATGTTTCAGAGTCTTGACTGAAGACTTGCAGGAGTATTCTCCTTATTCTGATTCTGATGTGGATGATTCTACTCCTTCTGCTACTCCTCCTGAGGATTTTTCTTTTTCAGAAACTCTTCATTCCATGAGGGAGCATTTTAAGTGGGAAGGTCAGGACTTCTCTGATTCCAGGAAAAGGCTTAGGGAATTTTTGTTTTTACCCCGGCATAGGCCTTTGGCTATACCTCCTGTTTTGGATGTGGTAGAAGATGTTTTTACAGAGGCTTCTCTTAATCCTGATTCTTTGCCTCCTGCTCCTGTTAAGCCGGATAGGTATTACAGGGTGCCTGAAGCTCATAAGTATCTTTTTAAGAGTCCTAGGGCTGACCCAGAAACTGTTAGTCAGGGGCCTAAAGGTGTTAAGGCTTCTGTTGTTAAGAATCCGGTTCCTGCAGACAAAGAGGCTAGGGCCTTGGATAGATGGGGAAAGAAAGTTTATACTTCTTCCACTCTGGCTATGAGGGCTTTGAATTGCCAGTTTCACATGTTGAAATACCAGAACTATCTCCTTTCACAATTAAAGTCTAAGGTTGATGCTCTGGCAGTAGGTATTGATTGTAAAGAGTTGCAAGATTTAGTGCATGTTTCTGAACAGGTGGGTAAGCATTCTTTGCAATGTGGTTTTGATGCTGTACAGGCCTCGTCTAGGGTGGCTGCCACTGGGTCAGTTCTTCGCAGGCATGCCTGGCTACGGGATCAGAATTTGTCTGATCATGTTAAAACGAGGATTTTAGATGCTCCTTTACAATCTGACGTGTTGTTTGGTCCTCCTGTTGAGACAGTTTTAAAAAAAATGGAGGACAAAGCTAAGTCTATGCAGACTGTTAAAGATTTTTTGCAGGTCCAGCCTCCAAAGTTTAGTAGAAATTGGCCTACTAAGGGGTGGACGTATCCTTCTTATGATTCCCAGTCTAGGGGTAGATCTAGACGTGGTAGGGGCAGAGCTCAGGGCTCTTTCAGGCCTAGAACAGGGAGTTCTCCTCCACAGTCTTCGGGTGAGGGCAGGGGTCAGTCCTTTCGTAAACAGACCCAATGACCTACCTTTTCAGCTGCCAGAGCCTTCTCGTCTGGCAGCACCTTTGGGAGGAAGGTTGGCACTTTTCAAAGAAAATTGGAGTTTAATTACCCAAGACAGATGGGTATTGGATATCATACACCACGGCTACAGGTTTTATTTCCATACCTTGCCTCCTTTCAAAGGCATGCCAGACGTTCCTCCTCAACAAAGAATAGAGGCTCACAAGCAGGTTTCTCTGTTGCTCCAAATAGGGGCCATACAGCCGGTCCCTATGCCAGAAGTGGGTCTAGGTTTTATTCTCGCCTGTTCCTAGTACCAAAGAAGGGGAACACGTGGAGACCAATTTTGGATTTATCTATCCTCAACACTTATCTGGACATTCCCAAGTTCAAAATGTTGACGTTGCAGCAGCTTTTACCTCTGCTGGGCAAAGATCATTGGATGGTAACTTTGGATCTCAAGGAGGCTTACCTTCATGTTCCTATCAGACTAAGTTGCAGGAAGTATCTGCGTTTCGAGCTGGGACTTCTCACTATCAGTTCTCTGCATTGCCCTTTGGCTTATCTACTGCACCCAGAGTGTTCACGAAAGTTCTGGCTCCAGTGATAGCTTTCTTCAGGCTAAAAGGAATACAAATCTATCCTTATTTGGACGACTGCCTGATTCTGGCTCAAGGAAGGAAGAGCTTCTTCATCATTTGGAATATGTGATAGCAGTGCTAAGATGCCTAGGGTATTCTGTGAACGAAATAAAGTCCAGTCTAGTACCCTCTCAGGACATGTGCTTTCTGGGTGTGAGACTGAATACAGCATCCCAGATGGCCTTTTAACCCCGGACAAACAAAAGAGTCTATCCCTTTACTTCCATCAACTATCTCATCAGTCCGTGCTGACTGCAAGGACAGTCCTTCAAGCATTAGGGTTCATGGCATCTTGTATTCTGGTGCTTCCCAATGCCAAACTGCATATGAGGAAGCTACAATGGTATCTCAAAAATGTATGGACACAGCACTGCCAGGATCTGGACACTGTCATTCAAATAATACCTTGCATTCAAAAGGAATTTTTATGGTGGGCTCAGGAATGTCACCTAAACAAGGGACTCTCTGTGACCCGGCCAGAGGCGAGTCAGATTTTAACGACAGATGCCTCAGACAAAGCTTGGGGAGCTCATCTAAATGGAAAGTGGATACAAAACAAGTGGCCTGTCAGACTACAACATCTACATATCAACATGAAGGAGATGTTAGCAGTCCAGTTTGCATTAATAGCTTTCAAGGAATTACTTCTTCCAGGGCAGGTGTTGATTCTAACAGACAACACAACTGTCATGTGGTACATCAACAAGCAAGGGGGAACGCATTCTTATCCTCTATGCAGGAAAGCAATGATTTTGTGGGAGACTGCTCTCAGTTTACAGCTCAATCTTCAGGCAAGGTTTCTGCCAGGAGCAAAGAACTCCTTAGCAGATGTGTTGAGCAGACGAATTATGGATCCCCACGAGTGGACATTGGATCCTCATGTATTTCAGAAATTGACAGTGTCATGGGGAACTCCAGACATAGATCTGTTCGCTTCTCCACTGAACCATCAGCTGCCAAAGTTTTGCACAAAAAGGTTTCATCCCACAGCTTGGAGAGTGGATGCTCTTTCTTTCAATTGGAGCAATCTTCATGTGTATGCCTTTCCTCCTCTGCCTCTCCTCCCAAAGGTACTTCTAAAGGTCAGACAGGACAAGCCAAGGATGATTTTAATAGCTCCAGATTGGCCTCGACAGCACTGGTACCCATTATTGAGAAGTCTGGTACGGAAGCCTCCATGGCCTTTGCCTTCGATTCCACACCTGTTGTCACAGGAGGACAGCCATTTGCTAAATGTCAAACTTCACTCTCTTCACCTAACAGCCTGGCATATTCTGTTTTGAACCATAGAGGGTCTCAACTTCCGCAACAAGTTTTGAATGTGATTTTGGAAGCTAGAAGGCCTAGTACAAGGAAAGTGTACGCAGATAAATGGAAGAGATTTTTATTTTGGAGTGCAGCAAAAGATTTTGATGTTTCTGAGCCTAATTTCAGTGTGGCTCTTCAATATCTTACTGAGTTATTGGACAAAGGTTTGTCTTTCTCTTCTATTAAGGTTCATGCTGCAGCAATTTCGGCTCACTATGATTGTGACCCACCATTGTTTTCTCATCCTTTGTTCAAGCAATTTCTTAGAGGGGCAAAGAATATAAGACCCCCACGAAGAGCTCCTACTCCTGCTTGGGATCTCAATTTTGTGTTGGAGAAACTCACTCTACAACCTTTTGAGCCTGCAGCTACTTCTGAGTTGAAATATTTATCATGGAAGACTGCTTTTTTGTTGGCAATTACCTCTGCAAGAAGGGTTTCTGAATTGCAGGCCCTTATGGCGGTTGAGCCTTTTTTGATTTTCCATAAGGATAGGGTATCATTACGTACTAATCCTTCCTTTATGCCTAAGGTGGTTTCTAGTGTGGCTTTAAACCAAACTATTCATTTGCCTACTTTTTATGCAAATCCCCAAAATAAAGGGGAAACGATTTTGCACACTTTAGATGTACACAGGCAGTTGCGTTATTATTTGGACAGAACTAAAGGGTTCAGGCAGTCTCAGCAGTTGTTTGTTTCTTTTGCTTTGAGTTCTCAGGGCAAGCCTGTGTCAAAACAAACTATTTCTAAGTGGATTGGGTTTTGCATTGCTTTCTGTTATTCCCATCATGGCAAGGAAGTTCCAGCTGGGATTAGGCCTCATTCCACTAGGGCTACTGCCACTTCAACGGCTTTTTTGAGGGGAGTGGCAACCAAGGATATTTTGGAGGCAGCTACTTGGAGTTCAGTGCATACTTTCTCTAGGCATTATCACCTGCCACTTTACTCTAAATCCAGGGCTGGTTTTGCCACTGCTGTTTTGCAGGGCATTTTGGCAGCTCCTGCTTCCTTGTAGTTAGCCATCCTCCCTTACCTCTGCTTTGGGATTCTACCCAAGTGTAAGGACTGCAGCAATGTGAGATGAAGAACATAGTACAGTTTTGTACCTACCATAAATGTAGATGTTTGAAGATCCACATTGCTGCAGTCCAATTTACCCTCCCTCCTTCCCCTCTGCAGTTAGAGGTGGTTGTGTGGGTTGGGTTGTACATATTGTGTATATTGTATATATATTGTATATATAGTTAGTGCAAGGGTGGTTGGTTGGTTGTTTGCTGTCTTTTGGTTTTGACCTTTATTTTTAGGGTCTTCTGACATCTGGGGCAAGAAAAGACTGAGGATATGACGTCGGTCATGCGCATTTGTACCCTGACGTCCTGATGTCAGTCAAATGCGCCTTGACCGACGTCAGCCTTATACTTTGATATTCGGGCCGACCGAGGACAGCGGACTACCCAAGTGTAAGGACTGCAGCAATGTGGATCTTCGAACATCTACATTTATGGTAGGTACAAAACTGTACTTTTCATCATAGACTGGCACTTACGAAGGTGCAGTTTACTGCCATCAGAAGGGTACCCTGCTTACCCAGCTTCAGATGAGGGCCTTAACTTGCATTACCCATGTTCAGTTAGATTCCATGAT
>NC_056748.1:851156788-851195685 GCF_019279795.1 Protopterus annectens | reverse complement strand
GTATATTGCATATTTGGGGGTAAAGTCAGCCTCAGAAATTTTCCCGTGGGTTGTGGCCTGAACTCTGAGAAGTATATTCCAAACAACAGGGGGCCCAGCACTGACCCCTGTGGAACTTCACTGGTGGCAGTTCTGCTGGTTGAGGTAAAGTCCCCAACTCTGACTGAGTGTGTTCTATTGGTCAGCCTGTTAGCAACCTACCTGACAACATAAGGGTTGATATTCAACTGGGAGAGTTTATCAATGATGCCCAAATGTGGGACTGTGTCAAAGGCTTTTGCTAAGTCAAGGTAGGCTGTATGCATAGATTTGCCTCCATTTATGACTCTGGTGACATTTTTGAAAAAGTCTGACAGGTTTAAGAGGCATGACCTGTCTTTGACAAAACCAAACTGCGATGGATCAAGGGTTTGAAGATCACCTATGTCCTTATTTATAGGGTCCATGATGATTCTTTCTGTGGCCTTAGAGATAAGGCCTGTTAAGCTTATGGGGTCTGTACTTTGAGTCACACTGTTAATACTATTGTCAAGTAGCATATGACAAATTGGAAAAAAACTATTACATGTAAAACTAGCAATAATGGGCCAGCGATACGAATGCTGTTAGGAACAGCTATACTCTCACCTTATTCAAAATACCTCCTGCATGTCAATGTATGAGAGTGTGCATGTGTGTAGATGTAGATATATATATATATATATATATATATAAAATCTCCACCAATACACCACACATATAGGTGTATGTATGTCTGTATAGATAGAGAGACACACAGAACCTGAGAATCAAATTTATATATGTGTGTGGGTATATGTATGTATGTATGCACCACCTCTAACAACTCTGCCTTCAAAAAGTCTCTTCACTTACATCTAGCTTCTCAGTGGGAATGCTCTTGTTCCCACCCCACATAACTAACTCTACTTATTTCACCCTCAATACCATATTCTACTTCTATACCTTTGACATTTATTCTCTATCAGTATTATATCACATTTATTAAATTCTAGTACATTTCTTCCTATTGTTTTAACTGTTATGACTGCTATTCTATTTGACGAGTTCTACATTTGTTTGTTTACACAATATTAATAACTCTCTGTACTAATATTGTAACGGTTAAAATGTTGTAAATACCTTCTGTTATGGAGCTTTTCAGAGTTCAGTTACAATATTGTAACTGTTAAAATGTTGTAAATACCTTCTGTTATGGAGCTTTTCTCCCCAGGACTCCATTGAAAACAGGTTCTTTATGGCCCAATGGACTATCCTGGTAAACCAACGGCAATAAAATAAAATAAATAAAATAAATTTGTGATTGTATGTATGTATTTGTGATTGTGTGTATATATATATATATATATATATATATATATATATATATATATATATATATATATATATATTGGTGTGTGTATGTGTAGACATACAAATATATGTGGATCTATAAAGACAAAAAGATACACAGCAAATACATTTTAAACAACCAAATAAATACATGTGATAAACACATAATGACACATGCATTTATTTATTGTCTATTTCCATCTTGATAAGGGGGGGTGCTTTCATCACAGCCATCTGAGTCACAAAAGAGACAAGTTTGAAAAAAAGTTAAGAGAAGTTCAGTATTAACAGTGAAGTAAACCATCAATACAATTATGTGCACTGCATACAAATTTTAATAAAAGACACATTCATCATATAGGGCAGCTGCAGTGGTGCAGCTGTTAGCGTGGTTTCCTCAGAGCAAGAGGTTCCCCAGTTCAATCCTTGGCTGGGGTGCCTTCTGTGTGGAGTCTGCATGTCCTCCCTGTTGTCATGTGGGTTTCCTCCAGGTTCTCTGGTTTAATCCCACATCCCAAAGACATGCTGTAGGTGGATTGTACACTTTAAATTGACCCTAGGCGTGCATGTGTGCCTTCTGTGGAAGGTTGGGCACTGGGCTGGCAACTCGACACTGTAAAACTCCACTGCCAATCATGAGCAGACAGGTGATCCGCTGTGGTGACCCCTAACCAGGAAAAGCCAAAAGAAGAAGACACATATTCATCATATACAATTTTAACAGACATTGAAGAATGCCTAGAATTGCAAGCTGGTCAGTAAGACATAGCAAGGCTATGGTTTTACAGCTGCATGAATATAAAGTTAGATTACATATTGCATACATACTTATGCACACAGATAGGAAGATATATGGAAATATCGAGACTACATTTGCCTCAACTTTCAAATGGTTACCAGTGTAACTGTACTGCAGTCAGATTTTCAGGAAAAGAGTGAAAGATCCATACATTTTATCACAATGCAGGGAAGAAAAAGAAAATAAATTAATTTGGATGGAATCAGTGTTATACAAACTTACTATGTGATTCCTGAAGGGAGTCAGCTAATGGAAAGATACTTTTAGCACAGTAACAAGATTCATTTTCAAAGTTGCTTGACATGTTTTTTATTGAAACATTATAAGACTTTTATTCTTCTAGAATCTTAGGACATTTGCAACTTGGTGGGTTTGTTTCCAAGATGCAAATTGTTCAAAGCAATGCTGTCCTGTCAAATGAGGGAAACCGCCTTAGAAATGCATGTCTGCATTAGTACATGTACTAAAAAGCAACCCTATTGCTGATCATATGAAAAAAAAAATTATCAGCGAAAGGAAAAAAGCATGTAGCAACAAGCATGAAACACAAACAAACAAAAGAAAATACAATTGCCTAGGCTGGGATAATCATTCCACTAAGTGTTACAAAAAAACAAGTGCATACTGAAGATGTAATTTCACTGCTGCAAAGGCTGCAGATCTGAGTGTGACTAGATAGCATCTCTGGCTGAGGCTAAATCATTCAACTAATCTAATAGCCTATGGGTGGGGGAAGGAAAACACAAAAGGACACTAAAAACATTCAGGAATGACCATCCCCCACTGACCTTTGTGAAATCTGACCTGCTGTATGCTAAATAAGCTCCCTGGAAAATCCTGCCTCTGTGTGAACATGTGACTTACATAGCACTAAAATGTAAACAAAGTACTCAGGCAACTAGCTGATTTCAGAAACGAGATAGTGCCCCTTTAATACATGAATCTGTCATTCCACAGAGCAGCTTTTGTGTGAATGCTGCTGTTTGCTCCAGTTATTATCACCGAAAACAACTTTTGGCTCCCTTTGCAGTTGCACTGCTCCCCCCCCCCACTACTGTAGGGCATTCAAGTTGGTATATAAAAGATGAGGGTGTTGAAGTCTAGCCCACATGGCGAGGATATAGAGAGGCTTGTGCCCCTGCAAAAGATAAATAAATAGTGTTCACTGAACGTTGTTTTTGGCTTTTCTTTCTTTTTCGACCAATGATATTTGAGTAAAAGGTATTCAGTCAGTCAACATGATTCATTCAACATTATAACCTCCTGATACATTCGGCTTTCAAAATGACTCATTTCTTTATCACTGTCACAAATCTTAAAAATATACTACAACAGATCTTCACATACTCTAATTACATACAGTTAATAGCGTATGCAATGAAATTATTTTTAAAGTAATGCAATGCAGACCTGCAAAGCACAATGCCTTTCCTGCAGTTTTGCTGCAGACTACTTGTACTGAAAACATTCAGAACAAACCATAGTCAATTTACTTACTTCTATCTCCTGGAATTCTGTCTCATTCTTGGTTTGTACATCTTTAAGATCTCTGACTTTTAGTTCCAGGGATGACAGTGATACTTTCAGTTTGTCCTGTAGATTTTAACAAATTAAAATAAATATGTAAGTAAACAAGAGCAGAAAAATAGAATAATCACATTACAAATGGGGTGGGGGCACAAAATACACAGTTGTGTATTAAATCCTGAAAACCAGCACCCTGTGGCAGGGGCGCAATAAAAAAGTTTCAGGATTACCAGTTTTTTTTTTTTTTTATTGTGCACCTGTGCCGTTTCTTTTGGTTTTGTAGTTGTCTAATAAAAACTTAATTTGGAAAGAGGAGTGCAACTGACAAATACACAGACAGTGGTGTGTATGTTAAGAACCACAAGTTATGGTCAAAAGCAACTGGTATTTATTTTATGAACAATATTACACAACACATAATGAACACATCCTATAATCTAAAGTTCAAAGTTTTGAAAAGAGATAAACCCTAAAATTGGAAGTGATCTTTATTTTACAACTACAACAAGACAGGACAAAAACTAAGAAGTAAAACTGTGGATAACAATCTCCTGTGACATCTAGCCACAAACAGAATTGGGTAACAGTTGAGGGGCTCACAGCCTTAGACTTGCTCATTTCCCTACCAAACAGGATAAGCTACGTTTTTTAACACTAAGGCATTGTACATCACCCATTACTACCTAGTGTTAATTCATGACTATATTTTAATGCTAAGGCACCATACATCATCCGGTACTACCTCATTAATTTTATGACTGACCTGTGGATTCTGAATTCCACTAATTTTTATTTTTTACTCTATGGTGACCTCAGTGGAGCTGCTCAGGCATCTGGGAGGGTGGCCTAATGGTTAAGGTGTTTGCCTTACAAACACAAGGTGCAGGGTTTGAGTCTCACAAGGGATAATTGGCTAAGCTTAAAATGGCTCACAAGGGCAGTTAGCTTAGTACTAACCTATGAACCTATGAACCCATGAACACACTTGGTTGTGTAAAAAAAATAATTTCTTTATCTTATGTCTGAGCTGCCAGTGTACCATGCTCAAATTCTACCTTTGTGATCATGAATAACAACAAAACTATAAAAATACATAAATAGACACACATCTACATTACTGCAATCACTTATCAATGTCACTCACAACCTTTCCAGACCCTTAGTCCCCATTTCACCAATGTGCCCACCGTTGATACCTCTCAATCTGTCTCTCCTCACCAGTGCAATATGACACCTGTGCTCTACCCTCACTACTGTGTTTCATGGGTAGGTAATGTCTGCTGCACTGTACAGCATAATCTCGGTACAGTACTGCACACATCAGTTTTAGGCCTTGTTGAGTCTATTCTGGCCCATAGTTGTTGACCAGACACCAAATGGTTGCAGTGCTACTATGTATTGCACCTGCCTCAGCATATCACAGTCTTCTGCTGTTGTCAGTTTATTCAACAGTTCATCAACCAGCACTTCCTTTACCACTGACTATGGTCAAGCTGGGCCTCCAGTGGTCATCCCCTGCTTTAACTATCTGCATAATACCACGCTTTGCAACACTGTACAGACAGCAAATATCTTGTTGCGGTTCCCAAGGCATACTGCAGTGTGCTACTAACAGAATCTCAGAAGTGAGCCTTCGATAATTTGAACATACACTTAATGATGTTAGTATATGTGACACCACAGAGTTCTATGGAGTCTCAGCCATGCTCTGTAGACTGATTGCTGGTGTCATAAACCATGGCTGTAGGTGTATTTAGCACCATTAATATGATGTTTATGAGGGAAATCACCCCCCACATATAGCTAGTATTTGTCTGACGTGCTAGATGTGGGAATTGTGAGAAATTTCTGGATGGCACTCACACACATTCTATAAATACACCCTGAATATTGTGTAACACCTGGCAATTAATGGACTGGAAACTCCTCAGATAGACACACAGTTGTCACATAGATTATGTGGAGCTTTAGTGGTAACGTTTGTACAATCAGTGACCTCCCTGAACTTTACGGTAATGAGCCATTTCAAAGAATGTCTGTTTAGTGGTGCTTCTGTCCTCTTCATTCTGTGGGAACCACATATGCCGTTCCTCATGCTGTGGTATAACAACATCAATGAACCAATAATTGTCAGGGAGATGTCTGTGATATGCCCCCTGTATCCCATGATGGCCACCGGAAGGCCCAGTAACAAGGATAGTCAAAGTTACCCACAGGAAATGGTATTTAACACAACCAGTGGGATTCCATGTAACAAAGGCACGTCTACAAGCTCTAACATGGTGGGTCTGTCCGCAACACACCTTTTGATTATGTCTTAAAGTGGTGGTGATGGTCTGTTAGGAATGGTCAGATCAGTTTGTGATATGGGGAGCAATGAGCCATACCATTGATTACATTGGCTATAAGAATATGGTGCTACTCCTATCATCTTAGCATGATCAGTCTGTGTTCACCAAGAAATGATGGCATACAAATCTGGAAACTAATGCACCATGTTGAGCAAGTTTTATACACTTCTGAATCACTCCTTCATGTTGTTCCTTCTCATTTGCATTTCTAATTGGTCTTATTACCATAATGCTACTCATTTCCATATCATTATATGTTCATTTGCATACAATGCTGGCTGCAGCATTTCACCAGGCAGCACAATGAGACTCTGATTTGGGCCACGCTGTACATCACCACACAATCAATTAACACATTATGCTATTTGTTTATGAATCCCAACTTAAATCTTTACTTTCATATTTATATAAAAAATGATACCGTACACTAAACTCTAAATACTCCAGATGCATTCTACTGCTTACTACTAATAAAATACCAGTATATGCTTACATATGAAGTTAATTTTGGTTTACGTCTTTTTTTCTCACAAAAAAAAAAAAAACAAGAAAAGAATGTTAAAACTAAGGAAAACTGTTTCCTGTGATGTTAAAACTAAGGAAAACTGTTTCCTGTGATAAGCAATGCATTTTCTTCTACTGGAAAAGGTGGAATTAGCCGTTTTGATAAAATACAGGCCAACTCCATACTACAGCTTAACTAAAACATGCAGCCTGCATCCTTTAGGGCACAAAGGAGGGACTGCCACATTAATTAGATAATTCATAAAGAAGAGAGCCCTACAAGCAAAACTACTTGCAGACTGTCTTTTTGCTTTACACATGGTTATCTCCAGACTGGCATATCTGTTTAGATAAACCAATAGCTTACTTTACATTTCTGATCACATCAAAGATCTTATTTATGTCTGACTCACACTTTTAAACTCATTTACTGTTTTAATAGTGCAAATTTTCAGTTAGACTATACAAATCATTCATCACCTTTTCTGTGAAATAGTTAATCCTCTTACTCCTCTGAGCTGTGCGTGAGTTCAGATTGTGTCCTCTTGTTCTGTAACATCTTTTATTTTGTTTTTAATATGGCAACCACTTGCACTCTATTACCATTACTGTGGTGCTTAAATGTTTTTATACCTCTTTTAAGAATATATATATATACACACACACACACACACACACACACACACACAAACACAAACACACACACACACACACACACACACACACACACACACACACACACACACAAGTTTATGGAGGCTCTCTGTGTGTGACATATGGTGTAGACCATGCACCATTTTCTCATGATGAACTAAATTACCTTCAAACTGTCCACATCCTTAGAAAGATGAGGTCTATAGAACTGCTCATTGTCAGTTTATGTGAGCTCTACCTGTATAAGGCATAATAACTTTTTGTTTTGTTTTACCACACCTCTTTGTATAAGGAATAATAACTTTTTTATAGTTTGTTTTACCGTGCCCTTTTGTACACAGCCTAGTATTCAAACAGCCTTTCTGGTGCTCTCCCTCATAATAGCTGCATACATTTAGTTAATCAGATAAGATGAACCCCTGGCCCCTTCCTCATTTGTTAATGCTAACACTTTCACACAACACTTTGCACTTGTTTCAATTTAGTTTACCTCACAGATGCACTGAATTTAAGCAATCATGCTTAACACCATCTCTTTTACATTGACAGTTAACTTTTTTCTGCACCTACTTGTGTATCAGTCATGCTGCAAAACTTTCTGTAATCAGCAAAAAAAAAAAAAAAGCACATCTTTCCTCATAACCTTCTACTATGTCACTTAATATCACACTTTCTAAGCCTCTGATTGGTGTCAAAAAATACTGACTTTTTTATATGAATACATTATTATTCATTAACCAAGAAAAAAAATCCAGGCTGAAAATTTTGGACGATAATTCTTTTGTCTATTCATCCCCATAGAGGAAACCAATTACTTAACATTCATCATGAATCATCCCTTACCTTATACACACTGACTGCATCATGCAGGAACACAAAACTGTGACCGGAATGTCTGGGAACACACAGGACACAGATAAAGGCCTCATCCTCCTGGCAGAACAACTCCAGTCTCCATCTGTGCTCCCCACAGCACTGCTCTGTTCTCCCATTTGTAGCACACAGATTCTGCATCTTTGCAATCTGTTTCCTGCATTGAATACTCCAGCTTCAGTTCCTAGGATCTTTGAACCATACTGACCAACTTTCACTTCACTGTAGACTTTTTCACTGGGAAGTTCCTGTCTATACTTAGAACAGGAAAGTTTTGTTACACTGTATACAATCCTGTTAAGACAGACTTTATTCATCTAGTGTCAACAATACAGAATCAGCAGAGTTTCAGGCAAACTGACAAATTTAAGCGATACTCACAGCCCACATTCTGCAAGCCATGTAAATAGGAACAATACATTCCACTTTCATTTTCAGAGCACAGGAAGTAGAATGTGTTGGGAAGTGACCGCCTCCATTTAAAGGGGCAATGCACAATGTAGTTCAGAGGTTTTATTTTCTGAGATGGAATGCCAGTCTTTTAAGCACTTATTTTTAGTTTTAATGTTCAGACTTTAGATATATCTAGTAAAAGGTAACTAAATTATGTATTTTAAGAAAATTACACACACACACACACACACACACACACACACACACATATATATATATTTTTTTTTAATACACACACACACACACACACACACACACACACACACACACACATATTTATTTTACATTTGTTTACCAGGATAATCCGACTGGGCCATGGGCCCATTTTCAGTGGAGGCTTGGGGAGAAAAGCTCCAAAAAACAAAAATATTGCAGTAATAGGCTTAGTAATTCAAACAGTAATTACAATATACAGATATTACAATACACAGTTAAATTGTATTTACAGTGGTGTAGTGTTGAACATTGTCGCCTTTCAGTAAGAGGTTCTTTGGTTTGATTCTTGGCTGGGGTGCCTTCTGTATGGAGTTTGTATATCTTTCCTGCATTTGTGTGGGTTACCTCTGGGTACTCCAGTATCCTCCCACATTCCAAAGGCATGTGTGTGCAGTTTTTTCCCCGGGCCTTCACTGAAAATAGGCTCTGTCCTTGTCAGACTTTCCTGGTCAACAAATGTTAAATAAATAAAAAAATACAGTAGAATCATATAGCTCTCTCTCTCTCTCTCTCTCTCTATATATATATATATATATATATATATATATATATATATATATATATACACACACACACACACACACACACACACACACACACACACACACATATATATATATATATATATATATATATATATATATATATATATGTATGTATATACATATGGGTTACCTTAATTTGGTCGAAAGCCCATTTCACTGGCACTCATTTGACTGAGACCAAATGACTTCATTTCACTGACAACTCATTTCATCGACAGTTACGTATGGCTTGTTCCCCACTGTACAGCGATCCTGGAGTTAGAATATATTGTAAGGGGGGTGGGGGACACAGCCCCCCACAATGGGGGGTTAGATCTATATTGTTTTCTGTAAACATTTGTTCATTGTACTTGTCAGTATACATCTATATAGTGTATAATGTTTATTATATGTGGGGGGCTTTGCCCCCACACCCCCCATTGTGGGGAACTGTGCCCCCCACACCCCCTTACTATATATTCTAACTCTAGGATCGCTCTACAGAGGGGAACAAGCCATATATAACTTTAGACAAAATGAGTGTCAGTGAAATGAGTTAGTGAAATGAAGTTTCAGTGATTTGGTCCTGCTGATTTCACTCACAGTAAAATGAACTGCAGACCAAATGAAGGTAACCCATATATATATATATATATATATATATATATATATATATATATATATATATATACAGATAAACTCCATTTTTATCCCCAAACCATACTTTCTTTTTATATTTAATCTCCCTTTACTGATGAATGTTACCCTCCTTTATCTATTTTCATTTATTTTATCTAACAAGTTCCATCAACTGAGTGAGAAAAAAGGAGGTATACATGCCCATTTCTGATATATTTATTTATGAATAATTCATTTTCTACCAGATAAGAGAGCTAGTCTGTAAACCATTTTTTAACCCATAAACAAGGTTCACTGCAAAACATAGATACAGAATTAAGTGCAGGAGCATCTTCCCCAGCTCAATACCCATAATGTAATCAGTCAAAGAAATAGAAAGTAACCTAAACGGCGTTCACAACAACAAGTAAAGAAAGAAAGAAAGAAGCTTACGCCACTGCTATGCGAATCTTGGGAAACCAGTAACTTGTAACTCCTTCTAAACAAATGTATCCAAGGTACCATCCAATAAATGCAGCAGTCATCAAATATTTCCACACTTTAATAGAACACAAAAATGAACACGAACAACATAAAAAAGTTAAGCGCTTTCACCTGTACACATCACAGGCTTCATCAGAACTACCATACATTTTAGTTAGCTTCAGTTTAAATTACCTTTTTGGCACCAAACAGTACTTCACTAATTTAAAGACACAATGTCACCAAAAATACCAAAAATTACATTACGTTGTTGTGTGTCTTAAAAACTGACCAATTCATTCAATAAACCAATAAATTAATATAATGAATAAAATATGTAATATATAGATAAAATGCATATCTTATTACTAACTAAATATATGTATCAAATATTATAAATATATGTAAAATGTGTAAAATAAATAAATATATGAATGCCACTTCATATGTTCAATAATATATATAACTATATAGTATCCTTTATGTATGTCAGTATAATAATATAAAATAGTATAAAATCGTACAATGAATTTATATACATATATTAATACATATAACTACCAATGCAAAACCTATCACATTAAAATACATTAAAATGTTGAAAAATAAAAATATAAACATATTATTATTATTAATTAATTAAGTGCGAGTAAAGGTTTAATTGAAATATTGTCATTCAGACTGGGAGTAGTAGATGCATCCGTAAATATATGCCACCACATTTCAAATTTAAATTTTCATTAATATCTGTAGGATATTGAGACAAAATATCCTCATATCCTACAGATATCATTAATGAAAATTTAAGACTTATTACTATCGACGTAATCGATTTATACTCTTGTATTCCTAAGGATGAAGGGCTGGAAGCATTTGTTAGAAGTATGAGGAAATATGTCGAGTACGAATGGGACAAAATTTGTCTCATAATGGAGATGATGAGTATAGTACTCGACTATAATTTCATCTACTTCGAAGGGGAAATATTTAAACAGAAGAGAGGTGTAGCAATAGGAGCAGCCTGTGCCCCTGTGTTTGCCAACTTAGTCATGTTGGACTGGGAAGAATCGATCATCTTTCATAGTGAATACTATAATAATATTAAATATTATTTTCGTTTTTTTGGATGACATTTATATTATATGGCAAGGTAATGAAAAGAGTTTAGATCAATTTTTAGATTATATTAATTTGAGTAGTACATTTCTTAAATTTACTAGTTCTCAAAGTCTGACAGGACTGGCTTATTTAGATACTTTTGTATATAAAGATAATATACAATTTTCATCATGAATATTTAGAAAATCCACCTTCTCTAACAGTTATTTAGAATATTCCAGCAATCATCCTAAAAGTTTGATGAGAAATATATACAAGGGACAATTAATACGTGCACTAAGAATGACTTCGTCATATAGTGTTATGTTGGAGGAGGTTACATATATAACTATGTTATTTAAAGATAGAGGATATGATATGAAAATGATGGATAGAGTGAAAAAACAAGTGGTCAAGGGATAGGGAACCAAATACATCCCATTATTAGGTATATCATATAGGAATTCCGTTAATAATAATGTAGTATTTAATAGCATTCACAAGTCCATTGATTTAAGTAGAGCATGTATATTAGAATACGGGCCACATACACACAAGGTTAAAGATATTTTAATTAAAAATTGGAATATTATCCAGACTGATATTTATGTGTCTGATATTGTTGGTAATAGACCTTATTTTGTTAATAAAATGGGTTCTAATATAAAAAGTATTATAGAAAAAGGTCCAAATGTATCAAGCAATAGATCTACTCACACATTTAAATGTGGTAGTTGTAATTGGTGTTATTTGATTAACACTGAAGAAGTGGTGAGGTTAGATAGTGTTTCTAGGTCTTGTATTAAATTTAGGCATGCAAATTGTAAAACAAAATGTGTTGTTTACATTGCATTATGTACAAAATGTTCAGCTTTCTATATTGGGAAAACTGAGAGGCAGTTTAACAAACGCATGTACGATCATATGTATTGTATTAAAAAGGCAGATGAAAAGAATGCATTGTATAGACACATTAACCAATATGGCACTGATCATCATTTTTCATTTGGCATTATAGATATTATTAAATCATACCCTAGGGGAGGTGATATGAAAGGGTATTTATCCTACCGTGAAATGTGGTGGCATATATTTACGGATGCATATACTACTCCCGGTCTGAATGACAATATTTCAATTAAACCTTTACTCGCACTTAATTTAATAATAATATGTTTATATTTTTATTTTTCAACATTTTAATGTATTTTAATGTGATAGGTTTTGCATTGGTAGTTATATGTATTAAAATATGTATATAAATTCATTGTACGATTTTATACTATTTTATATTATTATTGACATACATAAAGGATACTATATAGTTATATATATTATTGAACATTTGAAGTGGCATTCATATATTTACTTATTTTACACATTTTACATATATTTATAATATTTGATACATATATTTAGTTAGTAATAAGATATGCATTTTATCTATATATTACATATTTTATTCATTATATTCATTTATTGGTTTATTCAATGAATTGATCAGTTTTTAAGACACACAGCAACGTAATGTAATTTTTGGTATTTTTGGTGACATTGCGTCTTTAAATTAGTGAAGTACTGTTTGGCGCCAAAAAGGTAATTTAAACTGAAGCTAACTAAAATGTATGGTAGTTCTGATGAAGCCTGTGATGTGTACAGGTGAAAGCGCTTAACTTTTTTATGTTGTTCGTGTTCGTTTTTGTGTTTGATTAAAGTGTGGAAATATTTGATGACTGCTGCATTTATTGGATGGTACCTTGGATACATTTGTTTAGAAGGAGTTACAAGTTACTGGTTTCCCAAGATTCGCATAGCAGTGGCGTAAAGAAATAGAAAGGACAGACGGCATCAGCTAAATTCCCAGAGTCAGAATGCAATTAAAATGCCATGTCAATGAGAAGCATAGGATGTAGTGAACGTCTAGGAGCACAACACTAGCAAAGTGTATGCTTCAATTAAGACTCAAACCTAGATCCTCCAGATCATTGGTCCAGCTGATGAAATCATTCAGCTACCAAAGCAGCTTGTTTTTTCATGAAAATGGTCAGTGGACCAGCCCATTTACCTGGTCGAATAAAGAAATAGACAGATAGATAGATAGATAGATAGATAGATAGATAGATAGATAGATACATTGATAGATAGACAGATAAAAGATATCTTCCCTGTATACACTGAACTGTCTGTGTATGGATCACATATTGAATGTGAGAGGGATGAATGCTTCAGGCTCTCATCTGTGCTTCAGTAGTTTGCCCAAAATTATTAGAGTCTGGTTAACAGACTGGGAATGTAACTCAAATGATGAGAGATGTCTAAAAAGGCTGACCTCTGTTTAACAAGCAGGAAACAATGCCAAGCACTGTATTTGGGCATAACAGAATCCATGGCTAGTAGCCTACACTGTTGCAGCAGGTTCGACAGGCAAAGGGGGGTGTCACTGGTTCCAGTAGTGGGTGAAGTGCTTGCATTAAATGATTCCAATATAATCAAGTTGGACGTGCACTGCTTAATTTTCAGTAGAGATAGGGTGGGGAACACAGCCACCTGAGGGAGATAATAGTCGCATCAAAAGAGTAGTGATGGATTGCCTTGTGACTGCAGTTGCTCCAGATTGTCACAAGTGCCAGTACCCTTTCCTCATAGGAGGTAAAAGCACTACTGCTAAGAATGATGCCTCATTACACATACTGTAATTATGTTAAGCCTGAAGTTGTAGACAGGAGATTTACTTACCTGGGAAGCCCACTCCAGCAAAGATCATGGGATGGACACCTTTTCAGCTGCCATTGAAATGGGTTTATATGGACTGGGAGAGGGAAGGAGATAAGCTCGGGGATGTTTCTTATGATACCGCTACAGATATCCTGACAGGAAATGACTTTTATGATTCAGCTTTGTATATTCAGTTACAAACAGCCAAATATAGAGACCAGCACATTGGAGAAGGTATCTCTGGGGACACCTAGAAAGTATCCACAATTCAAATGGAGAATAATAATGCAGTTGCTTCATGAATCAATGGGGTAATAGTAGCAAGCCTAAATCAAAGTTAAATGTGCCAAAGGGTGCGGGACTCAGAGAAAAAGGGGCTACTTCAGGGGAATGGATATTTGTTAGCAGTACGCATAAATCTGAGACACAGTTGTCAAATAACACTAGACATCCTACTGAAAGAAATCTAGGGAGGATTACAAACAGGGATAGAGCTGGAGTTATGACAGGCATACCTGTCAGATCTTATCTTATAAAATGTGAGTGAGGTATCTAGTAAGCCCAGGAAATCAGAGTAGAAATGTCATCATAGGAAACCCGGCTGGAAGTAATGTGAGTATTACTTTTAAATTAAAATCATTTGACACTAAGTTACTAAAAATTAAAAAACTACAACTTGAATTGCAATACTTTGAAATATACATTAAAGAGAACAGTGTCCCCAAAGGACTTCGTACTTGGCAATACGCTACTGGCCTAGAATCAGGGTCTGAATTTTACAACGACATAATTAACTTGTTTAACACTCAAGGCTTGGAACTGTTAAAAATCATGTGTAAACACTATCAACTATAAATCAACAAACTGGCCGAAGAAGCCATGGAATTAGATAAGGAAATTAAAAAGGACACTGTATTTGATAGGTATCAGTATGACTATGAACGCAATTTTTTCAAGCATCTCTCGACAACTAGAGAGAATGAAAGAAACCAAACTTAAAAAACTTAGGAGAGATTTAAAAGACTATGAGGAGGGTACAGCTTACCCCAAACCACCCCCCTCCCAGTCACAAAATGTTCACATAGGTTACACCAACAACAACCCCTTTAATTATGCTGCCAATGACTTAGACAGAGGTAATGTCGACATAATGTCACCAAGACCAGGAACAAGCCATGATGAACCTACTAAGAACTCCGACAGGGGTAGAAATGACAATACTGAAAGAGGTGGCTTTCAGAATGACCAACAACATCAGTCAAAAAACTTCCAGGGGTGGACGGCGAGAAACCGGAAAAATTATGGTGGGAATCAAAGAAAATTTTACAACACACGAGCTGCAAACAGCAGGATGAGGCAAAAGAGAACTCACTTGAGTTCATAATGGATGAAGTGGATGCTATTCCCACTAGCTATAAACTTATTATGAACTCAAAAGGGGACTTTAACATTTATAACTATACTAATTTTACAATGGACAGCAGCTTGGTGGAGTTACATGCAAATGGCCTTAACTTTGTCCCCTCAAACAGAGGTGACTTAGCAGAGATACTTTCAGATTTTAAACTTTACATTAGAAAACTGAATTTAACAGTCTTGTTAGGTGTTGGAACAACTGATAGACAAGACCTTAGGATAGCAAGCACTTATAACCCACCTATCCACCCACTTATCCATTTGTTTGGCCACATGTGTGAAATAGAAATGAGGAAACTATTTAGTAATAATGACTACTCTACAAACCATTATAACATATCTATAGAAGATAAATTGAAGTTATCACAGTTTAGGAATTTACCAATCCGTATAATGAAACCGGATAAAGGTGGTGGGTTAGTGGTGATGGAAGTGAGTCATTATATAGACAAAATGACGGAGCTCCTTGAAGGACAAGCTTATCAAAAAGTGAGTTTAAATGAGTTAAACGTAGCTCACAATAGAATAAACATGTTCATCAATGATTTGTTCATATCACTAACTGACATACATACCAATAATTACTTGAACATGCCTTTACCTAGACTTCCTTCTCTATTCGGAGTACCCAAAATTAATAAAAACCTTAATGACCCCCCCTATGAGAGCCCTTGTGGATGCTCGTCAATCTATCACATACCCTTGTGCCAAGGTGATAGACTCTATATTAAAAATCTATGTAAGTAAAGAAAAACAAATATGTAAAGACTCGTGGACTTTCCTTGAACAAATTAACTCACTTGAGTTTAATTATGATAAAAAATTTTTAGCTATAGATGTCTGTGAAATTTACACATCTATCCCGCACCACACAGGTATTGAGTGGGTCTTAGAATTCATCAGGCTTAAGGGAGCAAGTGACTCAGAACAGAGATTGATTGAACAACTATTAGGCATAGTTTTAGAGTACAATTTTTTTTGCATTTAACAACAACATATACTTACAAAAAATTGGGGTAGCCATGGGGTCCCCTTGTGAAGGCAGTTTTGCCAACTTAGTCATGGCTTACTGGGAACATAAATATGTCCTTGAAAATGCTCACTTGAAAAACAGTATTTCTTTCTACACATGCTACCTGGACAACATTTTTCTTATCATCACAGGTGGCTGTTCAGTAGCAAAAGAAATAGTTGAGTACTTCAACAGCACAACTGTTTTTTTTTTAAATTCACCGGTGTTTACCAAGAGTCGAGCATCAGTTACCATGATGTTGACTTATCTAAAAATTTACTAGGACAACATTGCACAGCTAAATTTACAGAAACGAAAGAAGGCACCACCAACCAGGAATGAACACGAACCAATAAAGGATCCAAAAACAGTTTATTCCACAAACGCTAGTACAGTTCCAACACGTTTTTGTCATCAACTTCCTCAGTGAATGAAAAGCAACCACTGAATAACCCTATATATACACAAACTTATTAACATCAATTAAATCAATAAATCAATTCTTAAAACAGTTAATCAATTAGTTAATTATTCTAAAATGAAAATTTTCACAAAGTAAAATTCGTACATTTAATAATTTAATTAAAACCACATCTAATAGTCACACCAATTTTAGAATTCATCCAAAACTTTTAATAAATAAAATAAAATAAGAATAAAAACATTTGATTCAGACAATCTTTTAACTTGCAATATAATGTGTTTGTCTCCATCAAGTGGTGAAACTAAATATGGCATTTAAATTAATAAAAAATGTATGTACATAATCTGTATAAAAGCTTGTAAGAATGAGTTTAAATGATTATTTTGAATTGACTTTAAATGAATGTTTTCACTACATCCTATATATATATATATATTAAATTAATGAAACAGTGAAGGAAGTTAAAGTTTGGCAGATCTAATTTTAAGTACAGGTGCAAGAGATACCATTTCATTAAGACCCGGAGGTCTACTAGAATCCAACACAAGTTGCCAATAAAGCTCCCTATACTCAACAAGTGTTTCCCACATACCACCCCTTGGACTCATCTCAACCACTTCTAAAATAAAAAATTGAAAGCCAGATGTTTTACAAGTGGTGGTGTGCTTGTATAGTGCATTTTTCTCATTTTTTGTTCTTATTTCATATAGATGCTCATAGATCCTCTGTTTTAATTTCCTTTCACTTTTCCCAATGTAAAATTATTCACATACCTTGCAAGTTGCTATGTAAACAATCCCTTTGGTGTTACAGTTAGCATAAGTATTCAACATTAATTTCTTTTTCCTAGAATTTAAATAAATAAAGTCTCCTGTTAATAAAAATGTACAATAATTGCAACACCCACATTTATATAAACCCTTCTTCTCTTTTTTACCACTCAATATATTACCTTGATCTGAGCCCCTCTCTAATATATTTTTAATGGTGTTACCTTTTCTGTATATGAAAACCACTTCTTTTTCAAAAATATACTTCAAGTCTGAAATTTTCGAAAAGTTGTTCCATTCTTTGTCAAAGATTTTCTTGATGCTTCTAGAATTACCGTCGTAGGTTGTAATCAAACTAGATGTGTAATCTTCTTTTGGTTTGGTTACTTCTTTTGTTCCATCCAAGATTTGAGTTTTACCTAAAATAGGGGCAAATCTATCATTTCTGTTTTTACACACTTCTTCTGAAATTTTATCAAAAAATTCCCCAGGATATCCTCTATTTAAAAACAGTTCTCGGAGTGTTTTTACCTCACTTAAAAACACCTCATCTTCAGAGGTCATCCTGCTTAACCGTACTAACTGTCCCTTTACCACCCCTTTTTTCTGATGTGGTGGATGGGAACTAGTATAGTACAAATAAGAGTTGGAAAAGGTTTCTTTCCTGTAAACCTTAGATGCAAAATGACCATTGTTTTTGGTAATGTGAACATCAAGGTAAGTTAGTTCATGCTGATTAAAATTGAAAGTAAACTCAAGAAAATCTGTAGTGTTGTTCACATATTCTACTAACTTATCAAAGTTTTCATGTTCGCCAATCCATAAAAAACAAATCGTCCAGAAATCGACCATATAAAATCCAATAACCCTGGTAGGGTGAATTCAAAAGATATTTATTTTCCCAGTAAATCATAATAATGTTAGCATATGTGGGAGCACAATGTGCCCCCATGGCTACTCCCTTTTCTTGTTTAAAATATTCACCCTGAAAGTATATATAATTGTTTTTCAAGACCGTTTCCATAAGGGTTAAAACAACTCTGAAGTCTTTGTGTGAGATTTTTTTGCTTTCAACCAACATTTCTTCAAACCATTCCATGCCTAGTTTGTGTGGTATACACGTAAATAAATCCACAACATCAAGCGTACCAAATGCAATGTTGTCGCAAAACAAAGAAGGTTCCAATTTTCTCAAAAAGTCCCAGGAGTCGACCAATACATTCTTGTTTCCTTCTAGTACACATTTCACCTTTGAATCCACAAATGTGGCTAGTGGTGCTGTCACGGATCCTTCTGCTGAGACAATGGGTCTAAGCGGTGGGTCCTGTGAGTTTTTGTGCACCTTCGGGATTCCAAATATGCATGGCACCTTTGGTTTCTCCACATGTAAAAACCTGTATGTTTCAAGGTCAATTGAACCTTCTAACAGTAGGTCATTTAATAACACTCTTATTCTTTTGTATGCAATGTTGATTTCATTGATAGATACTCTGGAATATTTGTCAGAGTCATTAAGAATGTCCATCATTTTCCCCTCATATTGAATACTATCCATTAATACCACCCCTCCACCTTTGTCGGGTTTCATAACCCTGACACTCCTGTTGTTGCTAATTTCCTTCAAAACATCCATTTCACTAGGAGTTAAATTGGGGTGTACATATTGATGGTTCAGGTTTAATTGTAGTTCTCTTTCCACTTTTAATTCAAAGTTTCTAAGTTGTGGGTGCAATGGTGGGTTGAAAGTGCTTTTACGTTTCAAACATTCATTTCCAATGGTTATGTTTTTTCCATTAAAGAACAATTCTAAATTTTTCTTCCTAATGAATAGTTTTATGTCAACAAGTAACTTAAAAATATTAGTTCTTTGATTTGGAATAAAACCAAAACCTTTTGTGAATAAGTCAAAAAAAGATTTGTTAATGGAAACACTAGAAAAATTAAAAATGTTAAAATCCTTAAATGTCCATTTGTTACCTTCGTGTGTAAAACATTCATTAATTCCAAGCCTGTCCTCTCCTCCACTGGGGCCTCCAGGCCCTCCCATGTAGTTTTTGAACAGTAGTCTACAGGTTCTTTATCCATTAGTCTTTCTGACCTTCTTAGTGGGGATATTCAACCACATCATTGTCACTATCCCCAATCTCAGCCTCTTCACACACATTTTCATCAAAAGGTTCTTTACCCCATCTTCCATAACCCCTTCCCTGTGTTAATTTTGGTTTTGGGTAGTGGGTTTTATTCTTGTATTCATTTAAGTCTCTATCTACTTTGCCTAGTTTCCTGTCTAAAACTTCTTTACATCTAATTGCAACATCCTTTAATAATTTGTGGTACTTTTCATTCTCTAGTTCAACAGTATACAATAAATCATTTGTAATCCCCTTATTAATATTGTTTATATCAATAAACATTTTCTCCATTTCCCTTTCATTGTTTTTGACAATTGCTCTCATAATGTCAAATCCACAGTTGTCAAAAACAGAAATTAAATCGTTGTGAAAATCCGTACCATTGATAACATTGTTTGGGTACTTACATACCCTAAAACCCTTTGGTACTATTTTCTGTTGTAAACAGTGCTTCAAATATGAACAATCCATTTCCAACATCTTATATTTAAAAAGATAATGATCCAAGTCATTTAACATGGTATTGTAACTCACATTGGTGCTTGTGTTACACCGTTTAGTATTAAAGTCAAATTTAACATTTAAAAACTCGGATAGCCGAAATTCGCTACCTGAAAGTACTCTGTCCCTTTCTGCTGATAAACGCGAACCTCCTCGCTTGTCTCCACCTCTCGTTGTTTCTTTGCTGCCCTCAGTAGTGTTGAGAATAGTAAGGTGGGGAAAGTCGTCCAAACTACTGTTGGCAACAACTGTTCCGTTTTCCCCTCGTTCACTGTCTTCATTAGGCAACATTTCTTTGCGTGAGATATCAACTGCAGGCACATTGCATTGCTGAGCCTCTTCCTGGTTCCCAGGTATCGGTGGTGACGATAACAGCGTAGCTAGAGATTGGCTGATGGGAGTCAATAGTGCTACCAGCTGTGTCAACTGACTGATAAGTTTACGAATCTCTCCTGTTTCAGATCCTCTGAAGGTGTTGTCCATGCCAGCCCTGGATTCCATAACAAACTGATAACCAAAAGCAGGGACCAATGGTGCAAAAACAACCAAGAAACGAAAGAAGGCACCACCAACCAGGAATGAACACGAACCAATAAAGGATCCAAAAACAGTTTATTCCACAAACGCTAGTACAGTTCCAACACGTTTTCGTCATCAACTTCCTCAGTGAATGTAAAGCAACCACTGAACAACCTTATATATACACAAACTTATTAACATCAATTAAATCAATAAATCAATTCTTAAAACAGTTAATCAATTAGTTAATTATTCTAAAATGAAAATTTACATTGGGAAAAGTGAAAGGAAATTAAAACAGAGGATCTATGAGCATCTATATGAAATAAGAACAAAAAATGAGAAAAATGCACTATACAAGCACACCACCACTTGTAAAACATCTGGCTTTCAATTTTTTTATTTTGGAAGTGGTTGAGATGAGTCCAAGGGGTGGTATGTGGGAAACACTTGTTGAGTATAGGGAGCTTTATTGGCAACTTCTGTTAGATTCTAGTAGACCTCTGGGTCTTAATGAAATGGTATCTCTTGCACCTGTACTTAAAATTAGATCTGCCAAACTTTAACTTCTTTCACTGTTTCATTAATTTAATATATATATATATATATATATATATATATATATATATATATATATATATATAGGATGTAGTGAAAACATTCATTTAAAGTCAATTCAAAATAATCATTTAAACTCATTCTTACAAGCTTTTATACAGATTATGTACATACATTTTTTATTAATTTAAATGCCATATTTAGTTTCACCACTTGATGGAGACAAACACATTATATTACAAGTTAAAAGATTGAGTCAAATGTTTTTATTCTTATTTTATTTTATTTATTAAAAGTTTTGGATGAATTCTAAAATTGGTGTGACTATTAGATGTGGTTTTAATTAAATTATTAAATGTACGAATTTTACTTTGTGAAAATTTTCATTTTAGAATAATTAACTAATTGATTAACTGTTTTAAGAATTGATTTATTGATTTAATTGATGTTAATAAGTTTGTGTATATATAGGGTTGTTCAGTGGTTGTTTTTCATTCACTGAGGAAGTTGATGACGAAAACGTGTTGGAACTGTACTAGTGTTTGTGGAATAAACTGTTTTTGGATCCTTTATTGGTTCGTGTTCATTCCTGGTTGGTGGTGCCTTCTTTCGTTTCTTGGTTGTTTTTGCACCATTGGTCCCTGCTTTTGGTTATCAGTTTGTTATGGAATCCAGGGCTGGCATGGACAACACCTTCAGAGGATCTGAAACAGGAGATATTCGTAAACTTATCGGTCAGTTGACACAGCTGGTAGCACTATTGACTCCCATCAGCCAATCTCTAGCTACGCTGTTATCGTCACCACCGATACCTGGGAACCAGGAAGAGGCTCAGCAATGCAATGTGCCTGCAGTTGGTATCTCATGCAAAGAAATGTTGCCTAATGAAGGCATTGAACGAGGGGAAATCGGAACAGTTGTTGCCAACAGTAGTTTGGACGACTTTCCCCACCTTACTATTCTCAATACTACTGAGGGCAGCAAAGAAACAACGAGAGGTGGAGACAAGCGAGGAGGTTCGCGTTTATCAGCAGAAAGGGACAGAGTACTTTCAGGTAGCGAATTTCGGCTATCCGAGTTTTTAAATGTTAAATTTGACTTTAATACTAAACGGTGTAACACAAGCACCAGTGTGAGTTACAATACCATGTTAAATGACTTGGATCATTATCTTTTTAAATATAAGATGTTGGAAATGGATTGTTCATATTTGAAGCACTGCTTACAACTGAAAATAGTACCAAAGGGTTTTAGGGTATGTAAGTACCCAAACAATGTTATCAATGGTACGGATTTTCACAACGATTTAATTTCTGTTTTTGACAACTGTGGATTTGACATTATGAGAGCAATTGTCAAAAACAATGAAAGGGAAATGGAGAAATTGTTTATTGATATAAACAATATTAATAAGGGGATTACAAATGATTTATTGTATACTGTTGAACTAGAGAATGAAAAGTACCACAAATTATTAAAGGATGTTGCAATTAGATGTAAAGAAGTTTTAGACAGGAAACTAGGCAAAGTAGATAGAGACTTAAATGAATACAAGAATAAAACCCACTACCCAAAACCAAAATTAACACAGGGAAGGGGTTATGGAAGATGGGGTAAAGAACCTTTTGATGAAAATGTGTGTGAAGAGGCTGAGATTGGGGATAGTGACAATGATGTGGTTGATTATCCCCCACTAAGAAGGTCAGAAAGACTAATGGATAAAGAACCTGTAGACTACTGTTCAAAAAACTACATGGGGAGGGCCTGGAGGCCCCAGTGGAGGAGAGGACAGGCTTGGAATTAATGAATGTTTTTACACAGGAAGGTAACAAATGGACATTTAAGGATTTTAACATTTTTAATTTTTCTAGTGTTTCCATTAACAAATCTTGTTTTGACTTATTCACAAAAGGTTTTGGTTTTATTCCAAATCAAAGAACTAATATTTTTAAGTTACTTGCTGACATAAAACTATTCATTAGGAAGAAAAATTTAGAATTGTTCTTTAATGGAAAAAACATAACCATTGGAAATGAATGTTTGAAACGTAAAAGCACTTTCAACCCACCATTGCACCCACAACTTAGAAACTTTGAATTAAAAGTGGAAAGAGAACTACGATTAAACCTGAACCATCAATATGTACACCCCAATTTAACTCCTAGTGAAATGGATGTTTTGAAGGAAATTAGCAACAACAGGAGTGTCAGGGTTATGAAACCCGACAAAGGTGGAGGGGTGGTATTAATGAATAGTATTCAATATGAGGGGAAAATGATGGACATTCTTAATGACTCCGACAAATATTCCAGAGTATCTATCAATGAAATCAACATTGCATACAAAAGAATAAGAGTGTTATTAAATGACCTACTGTTAGAAGGTTCAATTGACCTTGAAACATACAGGTTTTTACATGTGGAGAAACCAAAAGTGCCATGCATATTTGGAATCCCGAAAGTGCACAAAAACTCACAGGACCCACTGCTTAGACCCATTGTCTCAGCAGAAGGATCCGTGACAGCACCACTAGCCACGTTTGTGGATTCAAAGGTGAAATGTCTACTAGAAGGAAACAAGAATGTATTGGTCGACTCCTGGGATTTTTTGAGAAAATTGGAACCTTCTTTGTTTTGCAACAGCATTGCATTTGGTACGCTTGATGTTGTGGATTTATTTACATGTATACCACACAAACTAGGCATGGAATGGTTTGAAGAAATGTTGGTTGAAAGCAAAAAAATCTCACACAAAGACTTCAGAGTTGTTTTAACCCTTATGGAAACGGTCTTGAAAAACAATTATATATACTTTCAGGGTGAATATTTTAAACAAGAAAAGGAGTAGCCATGGGGCACATTGTGCTCCCACATATGCTAACATTATTATGATTTACTGGGAAAATAAATATCTTTTGAATTCACCCTACCAGGGTTATTGGATTTTATACGGTCGATTTCTGGACGATTTGTTTTTATGGATTGGCGAACATGAAAACTTTGATAAGTTAGTAGAATATGTGAACAACACTACAGATTTTCTTGAGTTTACTTTCAATTTTAATCAACATGAACTAACTTACCTTGATGTTCACATTACCAAAAGCAATGGTCATTTTGCATCTAAGCTTTACAGGAAAGAAACCTTTTCCAACTCTTATTTGTACTATACTAGTTCCCATCCACCACATCAGAAAAAAGGGGTGGTAAAGGGACAGTTAGTACGGTTAAGCAGGATGACCTCTGAAGATGAGGTGTTTTTAAGTGAGGTAAGAACACTCAGAGAACTGTTTTTAAACAGAGGATATCCTGGGGAATTTTTTGATAAAATTTCAGAAGAAGTGTGTAAAAACAGAAATGATAGATTTGCCCCTATTTTAGGTAAAACTCAAATCTTGGATGGAACAAAAGAAGTAACTAAACTAAAAGAAGATTACACATCTAGTTTGATTACAACCTCGACGGTAATTCTAGAGGCATCAAGAAAATCTTTGACAAAGAATGGAACAACTTTTCAAAATTTCAGACTTGAAGTATATTTTGAAAAGAACTGGTTTTCATATACAGAAAAGGTAACACCATTAAAAATATATTAGAGAGGGGCTCAGATCAAGGTAATATATTGAGTGGTAAAAAAGAGAAGAAGGGTTTATATAAATGTGGGTGTTGCAATTATTGTACATTTTTATTAACAGGAGACTTTATTTATTTAAATTCTAGGAAAAAGAAATTATTGTTGAATACTTATGCTAACTGTAACACCAAAGGGATTGTTTACATAGCAACTTGCAAGGTATGTGAATCATTTTACATTGGGAAAAGTGAAAGGAAATTAAAATAGAGGATCTACGAGCATCTATAGGAAATAAGAACAAAAAATGAGAAAAATGCACTATACAAGCACACCACCACTTGTAAAACATCTGGCTTTCAATTTTTTATTTTGGAAGTGGTTAAGATGAGTCCAAGGGGTGGTATGTGGGAAACACTTGTTGAGTATAGGGAGCTTTATTGGCAACTTGTGTTGGATTCTAGTAGACCTCCGGGTCTTAATGAAATGGTATCTCTTGCACCTGTACTTAAAATTAGATCTGCCAAACTTTAACTTCTTTCACTGTTTCATTAATTTAATATATATATATATAGGATGTAGTGAAAACATTCATTTAAAGTCAATTCAAAATAATCATTTAAACTCATTCTTACAAGCTTTTATACAGATTATGTACATACATTTTTTATTAATTTAAATGCCATATTTAGTTTCCCCACTTGATGGAGACAAACACATTATATTACAAGTTAAAAGATTGTCTGAATCAAATGTTTTTATTCTTATTTTATTTTATTTATTAAAAGTTTTGGATGAATTCTAAAATTGGTGTGACTATTAGATGTGGTTTTAATTAAATTATTAAATGTACGAATTTTACTTTGTGAAAATTTTCATTTTAGAATAATTAACTAATTGATTAACTGTTTTAAGAATTGATTTATTGATTTAATTGATGTTAATAAGTTTGTGTATATATATAGGGTTGTTCAGTGGTTGCTTTTCATTCACTGAGGAAGTTGATGACGAAAACGTGTTGGAACTGTACTAGCGTTTGTGGAATAAACTGTTTTTGGATCCTTTATTGGTTCGTGTTCATTCCTGGTTGGTGGTGCCTTCTTTCATTTCTTGGTTGTTTTTGCACCATTGGTCCCTGCTTTTGGTTATAAATTTACAGAAAGAGTGCATGCTCTAACTCACCCTTGCACTTTAAAAGCTCTCATCCCTTGCACCAGAAAAAATCTGTAATTACAGGACAAATAGTATGGGCTGCAAGAATGACCACCATGCAGAGTGATTTCTTTGTAGAATGTAAAAACCTGTGTGACATGTTCATCCATAGGGGTTACCCTATCAAACAAATTAACAACATAGTAACTGAAGTTCAACTAAAGAGGGACAAAGGAATATACAAACCAATTTTGAGTAAAGGAACGTTTCCAGCACCAACAGAATTAGAATTTGACTCAACTGATGTATTAGTGGAACAGACTGATGATATAAACACTTCATCTTACAACTCACTTGAGAGATTGGGTTGTACAAACACAACTAACGGGAACATTTGACATTCAACCTAAGAGCAAACGAAGTCATGGGGATTTTGAAAAAGAACTGGTACTTGTTTACAGCTGACAGAGAAATTATCCAAAAAGTAGGAACATCCCCAGTTATCACTTATATGAGGGGCAAAAATTTAAAAAACATTTTAGAAGGTCAACACAATAGCACACATAGGACAGTGGGTATGACACAATGTGAGATGTGCAACTACTGCAAATATCTTGACATTGGTAATAAATTTGTTATCAGAGATAGGAACTACACACTGAAAAATAAATTTAATTGTAATTCAAAAGGTGTAGTTTACTTAGCTCAATGTCAATTGTGTCCAGCTTTCTACATGGGCAAAACTGACAGGAGACTTCGTGACAGGATTTATGACCATGTTTATGCAATTAGTAGACACAAAAAAGAGAACATATTGGCAAAACACTGTATAGAACAACCAAATCCCTCATTTAAATTTTAAGTCATTGAATTGATTCAAGACCAAGAAAACCATATTCAAACTATGCTAAGGGGTGGTCCAAGTTCACTATTTTTAGAAAAAATAGAACTATTATGGCAATTATGTTTAGATGCATGTCGACCACCAGGACTGAATGAAGTCTATTCACTAACCTGTGTATTAAAACTAAGAATTTCGTTACGATAAAGCTAGTATACCCCTTCATTTTAAACCAACGTGTACACTAACTCTTAAAGTGATTAGAACATAGCTTACACTATAGTTAGGCATATTATTGGATAGAAAGGCAGTCAGTTTATATATTTGTAGATTACCTCCAAGTCCAACACTTTCAGGTATTATTCAATACATACATTTAAAACAAAAACGTGCTCCAGCCATGACCATCATTTAGCTATTGCACCTAAGGTTTGTAAGAATGTCAAACTGTTAAGTTGTAGGACAACAAAACCATTATTATTTTAAGTACTTAGAATAGGTTATAAGTTATATTAACATTTCTATTATAAGTTTATTATAAGTTCGATATTGACATCGGTACTTGTGGCACCTATACATGAAGTGCCACTAGTAATACAGCACGATTTCTCATTGTGTTTATACCCACTTGCAAGTTCATGAGACACACTATTGTCATTTGTATGAGAACATGGCAATCTCACAATTATTTAGACTTCGGCCATCAGTTATATTAACAACTGTAGCATAAATTGGAAAGAGTAATGGTACCCATAGCACATACACAAGTGCTATTAGTTTAAGTAGCACGTTGTTCGCTCCGTTTTAGGTTTTCCCATGTGAGCAGATTGCAGTACTACTGTTTAGACTAACAAAGTACAGTTTTGTACCTACCATAAATGTAGATGTCCGATAGGTATGCATCTGCAGTCATAACATATGGGTTGTCCTGCCTCAGGCAGCCCTTCGGTCGGCCGGATTCCAAAGTCTGGGTCTGGCCTCGGCTGATGTCGCACTTTCCCCGATGTCAGAGCTTCTGGGGTATAAAGGCATCAGCTGACACCATTTTCCTCAGTGTTTCTTGCCCCAGATGCCAGGTGCCCTCTAGGAAGGCTAAATTTGGATAAATGCTGAAAAGTTCCAAACAGTAGCAAATATATATATATATATATATATATATATATATATATATATATATATATATAAAACAACAAACAAATACACCATAATAGATTCCCCCAGCTAGCTGAAAGAGGGGTAAGCACCCTAGGAATACCACAGAGGGGAAGTAGGGTGGGTAATCCTGACTGCAGATGCATACCTATCGGACATCTACATTTATGGTAGGTACAAAACTGTACTATGTCCTTCAAGGATGCATCTGCAGTCATAACATATGGGTAGAATACCATAGCCAAACTGGGGGAGGAGGTACTAAGAGAAGGATGGTGTAGTTAAAATCCCCTGCAGAACTGCAGTTGCAAACCCTGCTCGGGATCTGGAGTATAAAGGTAGATTGTAATGCTTGGCAAATGTATGCACGGAGCTCCAAGTAGCAGCTTCTAAAATGTCCTTGGTAGCCACCCCTCGTAGGAAAGCTGTAGTGGTGGCTGTGGCCCTTGTGGAATGAGGCCTGATATTTTCAGGAGCTGTCTTTCCATGAAAGGAGTAGCAAAAGCGAATGCAATTTCCTATCCATTTTGAAATTGTCTGTTTGGAAATTGCTCTTCCTTGCACCCCAGTTGCATATGCTGCAAAAAGTTGGTCAGTTTTTCTGCTGGTTTTAGTTCTGTCCAGATAGTAGCGCAGTTGTCTGTGTATATCCAAGGTGTGCAAAAGTTTTTCTCCTTTGTTCTGTGGGTTAGAGAAGAACGTAGGCAAATGAATAGCTTGGTTCAAGGATACCCTGGATACCACCTTTGGCATGAAAGTAGGATTGGTTCTCAGTGACACTCTATCCTGGTGGAAAATAAGAAAAGGCTGCACTGCCATTAATGCCTGTAACTCAGATACTCTTCTTGCTGAAGTGATTGCCAGAAGAAAAGCAGTTTTCCAAGATAAAAAAACTGTAGGTCTGCTGATGCTGCTGGTTCAAAGGGAGGTAATGTCAATTTTTCCAGCACAAAATTGAGATCCCATGCAGGTAGAGGGGGTCTCCTTGGAGGTTTAACATTTTTGATCCCTCTCAAAAATTGTCTGAGAAGAGGGTGAGAGAAGATAGGTGGACCCATATTGTATTCTGCTGAAATTGGTGAAGCATGAATCTTAATGGAAGAATAAGACAGGCCATTGTGGAACAATTCTGCTAAGTATTCTAGGATGTGTGCTAGGTTTGCCACTGTGACATCTGTGCCCTTTGATGCGCTCCAAATGAGAAATCTCTTCCATTTAGCTGAGTATGTCTTCCTTGTGGAAGGTCTGCGAGCCTCCAGGATAATGTCCTTCACCCTCTGAGATAAAACAGTTTGGTTTGGTTTTAAGGAATTTTCCAGGCAGTTAGTTGCAATGTTTTCAAGTTTGGATGCAGGGTCTTGAAATTGTTCTGCGTTAGAAGAAGAGGCCATAGGGCAAGAGGGCATGAGTTCGCCTGAGACATGCTTCTCAGTAGCGGATACCAGTGTTGTCTTGGCCAGTCCAGAGCTATTAGTATCACCTTTGGCTGTTCCTCCCTGATCTTCAGAAGAACCTTGTACATCAATGGGAGAGGTGGAAAGGCATATACTGTTAGGGCATTCCAGCTGAAAGAGAGAGAGTCCACCCTCCAGGCTTGTGGGTGGTATGTCCTTGTGCAGAGTTTCTTCAGTTGGTGGTTGAGTGGGGAGGTGAACAGATCTATCTCTGGCATTCCCCATTTCTTTGTTATGAGTTTGAAGATGTCTGGATGCAGCATCCATTCGTGTGCATCCGTGGTAGTTCTGCTTAAGCTGTCTGCTAGTGAATTCTCTTTTCCTGGTATGAATTTGGCCTGTAGCTGGATTTTGAGATTCAGGCATAGGTTCCACAGATTCATTGTCATCCGGCATAGAGGGTAGGAATGTGTGCCTCCTTGTTTGTTTATGTACCACATGACCGTGGTGTTGTCTGTCCTTATTAACAGATGTCCTTGCTGGAGGAATGGTTTGAATGCCTCGATTGCATGCCTCACTGCCAGCATTTCCTTTTGGTTTATGTGCATGCTTAGCTGCCCTTGAGGCCATAGGCCTTGGATGCATTTGTCCTCCATGTGTGCTCCCCATCTTCGGTCTGAGGCGTCCGTGGTGATGGTCTGCCTTGTTTTTGGTTTGTTGAAAGGCAACCCTCTGTTGGACTGGCAGGCCTGAGCCCACCACAGGAATTCCTTTTGAAGGCATGGAATGATTGGTATCATGGTTTCTAGACTGTGACTGTGTTGAGACCATACATTCCTTAGGTACCATTGCAATTTCCTCATATGCAGCCTGGCTTGTGGGATCAAGATTATGCAGGATGCCATGTAACCCAGGGCCTGCAGGACTTTCCTTGCAGTAAGCTGAGTTTGTCTTGTCAAAATCATGAAATAATCTGGAAGTTGTTTTTGTTTTTCTTCTGTGAGAAAAGCCATCTGAGTGATTGTGTCCAGATCTGCACCCAAAAAGGTTATCCTTTGGGATGGTACTAGTCTCGACTTTTGGATGTTGACTGTATATCCCAAGGCCTGTAGCAGGTGTATGACATAGGCCAAGTCCTTTAACAATTTTTTCTTGTTGTCCGTTTGTATTAGGCAGTCGTCCAGGTATGGATAAATTTGAATTCCCTGAAGTCTGCAATGTGCAATTACTGATGCCAGGCATTTCGTGAATACTCTGGGCGCAGTAGATAAGTCAAAGGGCAATGCTGAGAATTGATAATGCTCTGATCCTGCAAGAAATCTGAGGTGTCTTCTGCAATCTGGTCAGATAGGGACATGCAGGTATGCCTCCTTGAGATCTAGAGTCACCAGCCAAGACTCCTTGCCCAGCATGGGAAGAAGTTGCTGTAGGGTCAGCATTTTGAATTTTGGCACAATGAGATATGTGTTCAGTGCGGACAGGTTGAGAATAGGCCTCCATTGGTTTTCTTTTCTTGGTACAAGGAATAGTCTGGAGTAAAATCCTTGGCCTTGTTCTATAGATGGTACCCTTTCTATAGCTTTCATCTGAAGTAAATTGCTGATTTGTCTTAAAGCCTCTGCCTTCTGGTTTGGTGGAAGGTTTGGCATTCCGTTCCTTTTTGGCAAAGTGTGGAAGTAAAACCTGTATCCTTTGTCTATTGTTTGCAATGTCCATGTATCCTTTGTAATGCAATGCCAGTTTTTCGAGAATAGGGCTAACTTTCCGCCCAAGGGAGCTTCCAGTTGAATCCTGGTAGGCAGAATCAGAGTCAAGTCATTGGGTCTGTCCTGTGGTAGTGGTTGTAGTTGTAGCTGTGGCACTACTCCTCTGGTTGGCAGGCTGCCACTGATGGCCTCTGTAGGCACCCTTTGATTGACCTCTGCCTCTAGGGCGTCTGTTCCTGCCCCTCTGTGCTCTGGAGGTGTCTGGAAAGGACCAATTCTTTGTAGGCCAGTTTCTGCTGAACCTCGGAGGTTGGACCTGCAGGAATTCCTTTACTGTTTGCACAGATTTTGCTTTTTCTTCCACCTTCTTTAGAATCTCCTGTGCAGGGGAGCCAAATAAATTTTGTTTCTCCATTGGAGCATCAAGGAGTTTAGCCTTGACATGGTCTGGCAAAGATTGCTCCTTTAGCCAGGCATGCCTACGAATTACTGCCCCAGTCATAGCTGATCTAAATGAAGCCTCCAGTGCATCATAGCCACATTTTAAGAAATGATTACTGACCTGCTGAGAGTTGTATACCAAATCCTGAAGGGATTTACGGTCTAAAGGTTCAGGAGAAGAAAGCTTTTTATTCAGCTGATCTAGCAAAAATTCTTGGTACTGTATCATATGGAATTGACAGTTTAATGCCCTGGCAGAAAGAGTAGCAGATGTATAAACCTTTTTTCCCCATCTCTCTAATGCTCTAGACTCTCGTTCAGAGGGTAGGGGATTTTTGGCCGTAGTAGCTGCAACCCCTTTAGGGCCCTGGGAAATAGTTTCTGGGTCTGCAGCATGGGCTTTATACAGGTGGAAGTGAGAATCCGGGACCCTGTAATATCTGTCAGGTTTGGCAGGGGCTGGGGGAAGAGAATCAGGTGCAGTACTGACATCATTGTACACATCATCAATTACAGTTAGTACAGGTGGTATGGCTAAGGGCCTATGCTGGGGCAAATGCAAAAAAGTCCTTAATCTTTTTCTAGAATCAGAGAAATCCTGACCCTGCCATTGAAAGTGCTCCCTCATGGAGTGTAAAGTCTCCCCAAAGGAAAATTCTTCAGGTGGGGAGGCCGAAGGAATAGAATCTTCTGCATCTGAATCCTCATAAGGTGAGTAGGCCCCTTCCTGATGGTCTGACAAATCAGATCCATCCGTGGAGTAATCAGAGGAGAGAGGTTCAGAGGGATCAGTCCTGGGTCTTTTGTCTGGAGGAGGTTGGGAGGCCCTGCCTGGGTGAGGTTGGGAACCCCTAATTAAGGATATAAGGTCCTCAGCAAGACTGAGAATCTGAGAACTAGAGGAAGGCCTCTGGGAAGTAGATTTGGCAGGCAAAGTTTTTGAAAGCTTGGCAGCTTTAGCCCTGGAGAAGGCCTTAATAGACATAGAAGCTGGGGGCCTAGCTGCCCCACGTGCAGGGGTAGAAATGTCCAAAGGTATGGTGTCGGACAAGTCTTGAGCACTAGCTTCGGTAGGGAGTTCTGAGGCCGACTCAGCCGGGGCCTCTCTGGCCTCTGTGGTCGGAGGTATGGTTTCGGTAGTAGCAATAACCGTGGATTCGGTTTCAGCCGAAACCGAGACACTCGCGGTAGACCTAGACGAGGTTTCAGCCGAAACCACGGGCCGCGAGTGTCGGTCCTTTTCCTTGCGTTTTTTGACTATATGCGAAGTCGGAGTCTCCGACGGCATTTTATAAGCAAAAGCAGTTCCAAAAAATTTCTCTGCAAACTCCGACCGACGTCTAAGAGTCCGTCGGTTGAAGGAGGCACAGGCTAAACAAGCTGATACGTCGTGGTCTGGGCCTAAGCAAGGAAGGCAGTAAGAATGGAAATCCTTATGAGGTATTTGTTTCCCACAAGTTAAACAATTATTTACTTTATCTGACATCGGCTGAGGCAAGAAAGAGTCCCCAATGGGGTACTTAGCTTTTTTCGAAGTTTTCGGTAGCTGAAATCTCTGGATCTGACCGACCGGCACTTGCGAACAGCTTCTGCTTCGGGCACAGCGGCAAGAAAGACTGAGGAAAATGGCGTCAGCTGATGCCTTTATACCCCTGCAGCTCTGACGTCGGGGAAAGTGCGACATCAGCCGAGGCCAGACCCAGACTTTGGAATCCGGCCGACCGAAGGGCTGCCTGAGGCAGGACAACCCATATGTTATGACTGCAGATGCATCCTTGAAGGACATCATGTTTTTAGCAATTTTAATAGTTACAACATTAAGTACAGAGTATAATTTATGTATTTTATCTTTTTATGTTTTATCATTTTGTACCAAGTGGCTGATATGGTGTTTTGAGTAAAATGCACACACCGCTTTTTAAAAAAAGTAAGTTAGAACTGTTTGACTTCTAAGGGTTAACAACAGGCTTACATTCATCATGTGACCATTGTACTACATTTAAATAAGCTAACCTTACAGTGTGTTACTTTCTGAAGAAGTCTGTTTACATTACAGATGAAAAGCGCTTCATATTACACTTGTTGGGTTTGTTGCCTTTATTCACTTTCGTTTACTTTTATTGTGGATGCAGCATTTTGCTGCAACATTACGTTTGTTGAACTACAACATTAAATTTGTTTGAGTATGCTATAGTTGCTCTTGTGGCGTTTTTTTGTTTGTCTGTATACTTGGGTTAGAGACTGATTTTCATATTTAGGGTATCTGTTTGGTTGATAAAGAGTCAAAGGGGAGGCAATGACTGGGCATTTGAGAGGTTTATAAATAATTTTGTGTGCAGCAGGCAGATGTATGTATGTGAGATGTTGTGGGAGTTCAAGCCAATTCCGGGATCATAATGAACAACAGTGATGGGAAGTATATTTTGCACTAGTCACAAACTTAGCGATTTTTATTGTAGCAGGTGTCTAACTTGGCTTTTAGGCAGGAGTGAATATTTGTTAGAATGAGGGCACCATAGAGGACTGTGGGGATGAGAAATGTGAGGGCAAGTGTTTTTCTAGTGGAGTAGTTTAAAAAGGGTTTGTGCCTGTAAAGGGTGCCAAGTTTTTGGTGAGTTTTGTAATGTTGTTGTGAATGCGTAGTTCAAATGTTAAATTATCATCAATAGTGACACTGAGTAGCTTGGTATGTGGGACTATCACTATGGCTGTTTTGTTAGAAGAATAAATGATACATTCTGATTTATTTAGCATAATTTATTTTGGTTGTAAAGAGCAGGAGTTTGGTTTTATTGGGGTTAAGGGCAAGGTGATTATTGGTTATCCAGATTTCAGAAGTGGAGAAAACATTTTGGGTCATAGACATGAGTTCTATTTCTTACATGCTGGATCAGATAATTGTAGAATCATCTGCATATTGTACTAAAGATGCATGTTTGAGAGCAGAGTAAAAGTTATGCATGAAGATGCTGAAGAAAAGAGGTCCTAAGATGGACCCCTGGGGAACTCCAGTGAAGGTAGTGAGAAAATTTGAGCTATACACCGTAGACATTTATTGGATTGCAGTCTGTTAGTAAGGTAGTTGGTAAACCAGACAAGGACATACGTGGATATACCAAGATGTGACAGCTTAGAAAGGAGGAGGAAGTGAGAGATGGTGTTAAAAGCCTTAGATCGAGAAAAATTGCAGAGACAAGTCTACCATCATTGTGATTGTGGTTTACTGTGTTCAGGAAGGATAGGAGAGTGGTTGTGGTACTGTGTTCAGTCCGAAAGCCATGTTGTGTGGTAGAAAGGAGTTGATTTTACAGAAGACTGTCATTAGTTGGGTTTGAATGCATTTTTTCATTATTTTAGAGATGGGAGATTAAATAGCTATACTGCGAAAATTAGAGATTTCTGTATTGTTACCTCCTTTGTGTAGGGGAATGATGTAGGCTTTTTTCCAGATGGAGGGTATGTAGGACTCATGGATAGATGTGTTTATGAGATTACTAATGAGGTAGCTGATGGATCTGGCTGAAAGTTGTAAGTGTTCTAGGGGTGGATTGTCTGAGGCAGTATTACTGGGTTTAAGTTTTAGCAGGAGCTTGGTTATAGTGGAGGTAGGAATAGGAGAGACAGAGAATGGATGAGTGAACAGTTTCTTGGGGAATGCTGAGTTGTTATTGGACTATGCTTTTGGCAACTTTGAGGAAAGGTGGCAGCTAGTTTGGATATAGTTTCTATAAAATAAGAGTTGAAAAATGAGGCTATCTCTGCTGGAGATTTAGGGTTTGGGCAAGGATTACTCTTGTTTCTAGGATTTAGGGGTGTAAAGACTGGCACAGATAGAGTTGTTGAGGTCATCATCCAGATATCTATCAAGAACTGTTTTATGCCAACCATAGCCCCTCCACTAAGTGGGGACAACCAACTGCAAGACCACTGTGCCCTCCCAGTGTGAGTGTACACTAGTGTGCACCTACAGTGATGGCTATATGTTGGAGGTTAACACTACTGTGCATCTACAATGATGGGTACATGTTGGAAGTGCACACTACTGTGTACCTACAGTAATAGCTACATGTTGGAGGTGCACACTACTGTGCACCTACAGTGATGGCTATATGTTGGAGGTTAACACAACTGTGCATCTACAATGATGGGTCCACATTGGAAGTGCACACTACTGTGTACCTACAGTAACAGCTACATGCTGGAGGTGCACACCACTGTGCACCCACAGCGATGTCTACATGTTGTAAGTGCACACCATTGTGCACCTACAGTGATGGCTACATGTTGAAGGTGCACACTACTGTGCACCTACAGTGATGTCTACACTGAGGTGCACACTAGTGGGCACCTACAGTGATGGCTACATGTTGGAGGTGCACACTACTGTGCACTGACAGTGATGGCTACATGTTGGAGGTGCACACTAATGTGCACCGACAGTGATAGCTACATTGTGGAGATGAACAATAGTATGCACCGACAGTGATGGGTACATGTTGGAGGTGCACACTACTGTGCATCTACAGTGACAGCTACATATTGGAGGGGCACACTAGTGTGCACCTAGAATGATGGCTACATGTTGGAGGTGCAAACTACTGTGCACCCACAGTGATGGGTACATGGTGGAGGTGAACACTACTGTGCACCTACAGTGATGGCTACATGTTGGAGGGGCGTACTACTGTGCACCTACAGTCATGGCTACATGTTGGAGGTGCACACCACTGTGCATCTACACTGATGACTATATGCTGGAAGTGCATACTACTGTGCACCAACAGTGGTGTCTACATGTTGGAGGTTTTGTAGCCAAATGTCCATTTTTGGGTCATCTTTGCATCATCTCTCTCCTCCTAGGGGTTTGTCTTAGACAGTCCAGGTTTGACCCTGTATTAGAAACATCCTGATCCCCCACAGGCTCCAAAAGTCAACTGAACCACTAATCAAAGCTGGGTCACTAGGGCTGTAGTTATGACTTTATTCACAATGCTTGTGGAGTAGGCATTGTGGTGACATGCTTTACCCTCCAATTATGTGCCTTAATCTGTCTCTAAAACCCAACTAAATTAGAGAAAGACATGGTTTTGTCATTGTTGTAGTTTATACTCTTTCTCTTAATTGTAGTGAACACATAATAACTATAATACAGTAAGGAGTAACTGGTGGCAAATTATCCCACAATCTTATGCAGGGATACTTGCACTCTCAAAGCAAAAACTTCTTTTTTATGTGGTGTGATTTCAAAGGTGTGTTTCCATATAAATACTTGTGCTTAGATGTTGTGTGTACTTGTTGGAATACCTCTGAGGAATTAGAGCAAATGAATTGCAGAACTCAGTGCATGTTAGAGATAGTCATTTGAGACTAAGTGGACAAAATCTTTTTCAACAATAAAGATGTAACCCTCATCTATCTAAACTGCTAACTGTTATGACAATAAACTGTATCTTAATATGCTATACATGAAAATCATAAACATAATGTGATACAATATATACCCTTGATGGAGTCCTACACCCATCTTGAATATATCTGACTTAGTGCCAAGAATGTGAACACAATGTTTGCTCCTCAGATACAGGGATCAGATGACATACAGCAGTGGCCATGTGACTCCGTACTGTAGCAGTACCTCCCACAAGGCAATCCAGGATACACAATCATGTGATCTCCCCAAGTTCATAATATACATGTAGACAGTATTGGCAGGCTGCCATGGTTCTTTCTATATTTGTTCCTGGTCAGAGTTCATTCATTGATCCCCAGCCAGGACAGAATCTATATTGCTTTTTCTGAATCAGATGCTTCACTATAGGATGCAGTCTCCCTTCCAGAACTCCTGCTTCCCAGGCAGGCTGTAAAGTTCAACGCACCCTTCTCTGCCCTTTAAAAAATGGGTCCCTCTACTTCATTTTAGCAATCCTGAGGTACTATCCTTGCCTTCCATCAACACTGAAAACACACACTGTCTACAGCATCCTAACGATGTCCAGTACCTTCAGCATGTCCAGACAGATCTCACCCACTCTTGCATTCTTGCTGCAGCATAACTGTTTTATCACTGCAGTGACCTCATCTGCCAAAATGGGTCTATTTACTCCATCTGCTTTTAGCACCACAGACATGCACAACGCGGACCTGGATTCAGGAGTTCCTTATAGAAAGTGTTCCTTCTGTTCCTTCTACATCTCAACAATGTGTCCAGTTAAAGTCATCATTTCCCCATTCTTGTTCAGTGCCCTGAGTTATGATACAGTTTGCAATAACCTCTTTAAGGCCACCCAAAAATCATTCTCCATGATTTAAAAATACTCCCACATCATAGCAATGACATCCACTTTACATTTTCATTACAAATGCATCTTAATTGAAAAATTAACACCAAAAATGATCCCATTAACAGCCAAACAGTGGCTTCAGGTCAATGTGTTTAATGGGAAATGTGGTGTTAGTTTCTGAGGCCTGTATTAAGATGGGGTCTTAACAAATACAATTATTTGGGAATGACAATGCAAATACTGTGTTCCACTGCTAATTTTACAACTTATTTTACCAATACTATGTAGAGCTCAGATATATTGTAAGCTCCTTCCTTCACTTGACCCTTTATAGTTATTACACTTTCCACATCATCATCAAACCCCCTTTTTCTATTTTCTATATGGAGTCAGGGTGTTGTGTCATTTATTGCCATTTCTCCCTATTCAGTGCCGGTCTCCTACCTTCTTTGACATTCATGCCTGACTGTCACAGGTCTTCTCTCATACAATCTATCCACTTCTTTGCTGGATCCCCGTGTTTCTTCTTGCCTTCTTCCTGTCTGTCGCAAATCTTCTACAACAAGTTGTCTGCTGCTTTCCTGGACATGTGCCCATGCCACTGTAATCTGTTCTCTTTGAGCTTTTCTGCAACTGGAGGTACTTTGGATCTGCTCTTGTGTTCTCATTTCTTTCTCTGTCCAGCAGTGTACATCCTGTCACATGTCTCAGGACTCCATCTCCATCACCTCTAGCTTCCTCTTCTGTTCTGCCTTTACTGCCCAGGTTTTTGCACCATACAGTAGTACTGGTCTCACCACTGTTTTATACAGCTTACTTTTCAGCCTCTTTGGCATTTGTCTGTCATACATTATCCCTAACAC